>NC_053161.1:158978883-159233883 GCF_016835505.1 Polypterus senegalus
CCTTTCCCAACCTGCCCAGCGATACCAGACTTTGCCTGTCATACATCACTATATACAGTATGTTTTAAGTAATTTGTCTGTATTAAATAAACACACAAATACATATATATGTATACACTGGAACCTCAGTTTGCGAGCATAATTCGTTCCGGAAATGTGCTCGCAGTCCAAAGCATTCATATATCAAAGTGTATTTCCCCATAAGAAATAATGGAAACTCAGATGATTCATTCCACAACCCAAAACTATTCATATAAAAATGATTAATACAAAATATAAAGTAAAAATACAATACAAAAATACAAAACAAATTAACCTGCACTTTACCTTTAAAAAGAATCATGGCTGGTGTGAGTGAGTTTCTAAACTCTTGTGGGATTCCACCCAACGGGACGACATGCAGAAGAGTGTCCAAAAGCAATCCCAGTCTCCTAGCGCTGAAGCAGTTCGCCGTATAAGCGTATCCAAAAAAATCACAGACATGCTATAAGCTCCTGCCACATTATAAAGATCCCGCTACAATAAATAACCATGCTGTTGCTGTTTCAAGCTGAATAAAGCTGGTGTTGTTAAAGTACTGAGACTCAGCTTCGTGTTTTGGGGTGCAAGACGGGGACTCGCACTTCACAGCACACACGTACATGCGTGCGCACACACACAGTCACAATGCTATAGTAAACAGTATACGCTCATATGGATGTTGACTATGAATGAGGCATGCAGACTCAGACGGAGAATAGGAGACGATTGCCCTCAAGAGAAGAGAGAGACGCATGAGCGAGAGAGACACGCGTGCGAGCAAGCGAGATAAGGAGAGAGAGAGAGAGACGCATGAGCGAGAGAGACACGCACGCGAGCGAGAGAGATAAGGAGAGAGAGGAACCATCAGCTCAGTTGTGATCACATGACGCTCAGCAGACAAAGTGTATCCATACTACTCATATTGCAAGACATTGCTTGTTTATCAAGTCAAAATTTATTTAAAAAACTTAGCTCATCTTGCAAAACACTCGTAAACCAAGTTACTCGCAAACCGAGGTTCCACTGTGTGTGTATGTATGTATGTATTATGTATATATATATATATATATATATATATATATATATATATATATATATATATACACACACACAAATACAAATTAGCTTCCCCAACTGTTGTGTAAGTGCATCAATATCAAGTTTCATTTATTTTTATTTTAACACCTACCTTTCTCATCCCTCTTCACATCAATCCCCAAAGGCTCCATCTTCATCTGGCCAGAATTTTCCTGGTGAGCACAGTGTCTTTTATAATTGCAGTCTAATTCTGTTACCAGTTCATCTGGATGGGAATCACACTCTGGATTAAAAGCTTCCTTCTTAACATCATTTACAAGTGTATTTTCCTGAATGTCAAAGCCAAGAGCTTTGTTGACTTTGGCCTCCTGTTCGCAGTCCTCCACCTTAATGTGTACATTGTTGTTCTCCATGGTAGCCAAGCAAAGGCAGCCCTCTTCCCTGTCATTTTTCATGTCTTCTGTCAGGCCCTCTTCACATTTATATCCCACTTCTTTTCGCCCATGGACAGTAGTGCAAGTCTTCTCCATTGTGTCCATCAAAGCACTATGGAAAATGTCATCCTCCACTATATAGAAAGAGCAGACTTTAATTCAAAATAAACCAACAGAAGCTAAACACATTTTACTTACATTTTAAAGTAGTAAACAACTTAAAGCACACTCACAGAATGCAACCATGCTTCCCATTAATTCACTAGGCATTAAACAGTATCTGATGAGCATTAGGACATTTGTTAAAAGATAATTCCTAGGCCTGTCATATCAGGAACCACCAATGGACACTTGATTATTTAAAATACTAAGGGGCTCCGCCCCCTGCTCACTTCGTTCACCAATGCCCGGACAGCCACTATGCACTAGCCACTTCGCAGCTCTGCTGCTTGCATATGGGGAAGCAGATGTACAATTTAAACAGATTGTTATTTTCATGGGAATTGTTACATATGCATAATAGAACTAACTATTTCACATTACGAGTAATTAACCATATTAAAAAAATAGTAAAACATAATAAATTGAATTTGTGTTTCATGTTGCGTTAGAGGTATTCGTTGCGTTATACATTTTTGTTCTGTTTGGCTTTGAAATTAACACGCAAATACTTTTTAAAAACTTACACTTTTACTGTAAAACTTCAGTTAAAACAATATTTGGAATTAACTTTTCGTCAATATTGCTTTGAATTTTAATTCCGTGTTTGGAGTTACATCGTGACAACGTAACGTATAACTACTGGTGAGTGAATATCATTTCTTTCTCTCTAATAAAAAAACTACTTTTTTGAATGTTTGTCCCTGTGATTTGTTAAACTGTCATAGCAAAAGCTATTCTAATGGGAAACTGTAAACAATTTAATATGAATGGCATATCAAGATCTCCTTTGGTGTCTACTGTTATCCCCTGAAGAAGTACTACATTACCTTTCTTGTTGCCTGTCAGAATTGTTCAACCAATTTGAAATACAATTTATCTTGTCCTGTTGCATAGCCCATCACTCAGACATAAATTACGCTATAACATTACGATACAACCTTCTTTCAACAGTAATTTGGCTGATGGAAGACCAGACGGTGTTAACGGTTGTAGATATTCTACGTGATATTGTAAGTTGATGTTTTCATCTTCCGCACAATCACCGCCAACTGTTTCAGCATACTCTATTGATACGCATTTAACCAATTAGCGGTGTTAACCGATTCACAATTTTTACGTTAATTCATTTGACTTTATTGTTTCTCGCTGCTAGGATTGCCAGTATAATCACTTCTTCTGTTGATAACCCTTCGGGATGAAAGTCTTCAATAAGATTTGGACATAAGTCTTCTTTTATTGGGAACTTAAAATGAGGAAAATGAAAAAATGTATTGTATAAGAGCTGAGAGCACAGGAACGGTGTCTGACAAAAGCAGATGTGAGAGGACCACGGGTGTGGGCTGTTAACCTGAAATGGTTGACAAGAGGGTGGGACTTGAAAAAATCTCTTGGCAATAGTCTCGTCTTGTCTCAAGATTTTCTTTTATAATAGAGAGACAGTCTTGCAAGTCTGGCTCCAAAATTTAAAAAGTGAGCAGCAAGAAAGCACTTAGGGGATGAGAATGTTTTCAACCAGACGAGGTTGTGCTATGATACCGACTTTGTAAGTGCCTCAAGGTTGCTTGTTGTGTACTAATATATGCGAAACTCAGAATCAGTGTCTCCATGATGGGACAGTTAACTTCGTAAGCTGGAATGTTAAAGGCCTGAATCACGAATTAAAGAGAAAGAAAGTACTTTCTCACCTAACAGGTCTAAATGCTAAAATAGTATTTTTACAGGAAACCCACTTACTAAGTAAGGATCAGTTCCGCTGCAAAAAGACTGGACTGGCCAAATGTTCCATTCTAGTTTTACAAAGAAAACTAGAGGGGTGGGAATTCTCATACATAGAACAGTACCATTTGTAGCATCAGATGTAGTATTGGATCCTGAAGGGAGATATGTGATGGTCATGGGAGACTTATCTAACTGTAAAATGATTTTGATAAATGTTTATGCACCTAATGTTGATAATAAGGAATTTATACAAAATTTATTTGCATCCATTCCCAATCTGAACACTCAAACTTATAATGGCTGGGGACTTTAATTGTGTTCTAAATCCACTTTTAGATGAGACTTCCTCCACAGGGGGAACGGCAACTAACACCGCAAAGATAATTACAAAGTTTTTAACTGATCACAACTTATCAGATCCCTGGAGGTTTTTAAACCCAAATTCAAGAACATATTCTTTCTACTCACCAGTACATCATTGCTACTCAAGGATTGATTACTTCTTTATAGATAATAACTTCTTGCCTAAGATTAAATCTTGTAAATACGATGCTATTGTTATTTCAGACCATGCTCCGATGATCTTGGAGCTGAAATTACTAAGCCCCATACACTCACCCCAGATGGCGTCTCAATCCGCTTCTATTAGCTGACGAGAATTGTACTGAATTTATATCCAAACAAATTGAATTCTTTCTAGAGACAAATACATCCCCTGAGATCTCTGCAGGAATACTCTGGGAAACTCTTAAGGCCTTCTTAAGAGGACAGATTATCTCATATCTTTCCCACAGAAATAAATCCGAGCGAAGAAAGTAGCAGAGATAAAAGCGAAATTACTAAAATAGATGAAGAACATGCCAGACTACCAAGCGAGACTCTACATAAGAGGAGGCAGGCTCTACATTCAGAATTAAACCTCTTGACAACTAAAGAAACCGAACAACTAATTTACAAATCCAGACATCATTATTATGAACATGGAGAAAGCTAATAAGCTTTTAGCGCAACAAATTCACAAGCAAGAAGTGCAACGCAATCTCGTAATTACTAACACGAATGGAGATAAAATCATCGAACACAAAAATATAATGTACACTTTTAGAGACTACTATAAATCCCTATATACTACTGAGTTTAAAGAAGACAATATACAATCTAATGCATTTCTGGATAAATTACAGATACCACAAATTGACGCTATTAGTGTGGAGGAGCTCGATAAACCTCTGTCATTATCAGAATTACTGGATGCTATAAAGTCACTCCAAGGTGGAAAAGCAGCAGGCCCTGATGGCTACCCTGCAGAGTTTTACAAGAAATTCTCCGCTCAGCTAGCTCCCTCCTATTAGCAACATTTACAGAAGCCAGAGATAACCAATCTCTTCCACAAACCTTTCGCCAAGCACTAATCACTGTCTTTCCAAAACAAAATAAAGACTTATTACAATGTGCATCATACAGACCAATTTCACTTCTGAATAACGACGTTAAAATACTCTCTAAAATCATAGCTAGAAGGATGGAGAAAGTGCTCCCTCATAATATCACAAGACCAAACTGGATTTATTAGGGGCCGACACTTATCTTCAAATCTTGACGCCTGTTTAATGTAATATACTCACCAACTAAATCAAACACCCCAGAAATATTATTATCATTGGATGCAGAAAAAGCATTCGACATGATTGAATGGAAATACCTTTTACTATTTTGGAGAAGTTTGGGTTTGGCCCAACATTTGTGCATGGATTAAATTACTGTATACTAACCCAGAAGCTTCAGTTTGCATCAATAACATTTGCTCAGACTACTTTAAACTAGAGCGTGGCACAAGACAAGGATGCCCTTTGTCACCACTGCTGTTTGCAATTGCCATTGAACCACTGGCAATACATTGTCGAAATACTGATCAGATAAAGGGGATTAGCAGAGAAGGACTGGAACAGAAAATCTCATTATATGCAGATGACATGGTACTGTATATATCGGACCCAGAAAATTCTGTGCCTGCAGTCTTAGCAGCACTCACAGAATTTCAAAAGCTCTCTGGTCTCAGAATTAATCTGAATAAAAGTGTACTCTTTCCGTGAATTCGCAAGCATATAATATTAGATTAGACACCCTTCCTTTTATCATTGCAGAACAGTTTAAATACCTCGGGGTAAACATCACAAGTAAACATAAAGCTCTTTATCAACAAAATTTCGTCGTCTGTATGGAAAAAATTAAACAAGACTTGCATAGATGGTCAACCCTTCATCTCACACTAGCTGGAAGAATTAACACTGTTAAGATGAATATTCTTCCTAAGCTCCTTTTTATTTCAAAACATACCAATATACATTAATAAATCGTTCTTTAAGCAATTAGATTCAACAATAACCTCATTTATTTGGAATTCTAAACATCCACGCATCAAAAGAGCGACCCTACAAAGACAAAAGGCAGAAGGCGGCATGGCTCTACCTAACTTCCAGTTTTATTACTGGGCAAATATACAGTCGATAAGAACCTGGACACAAATAGAAGAACATACACAGGCATGGACCGCAATAGAAGTAAAATCCTGCAGTACTTCTTTGTATTCCTTGCTTTGTGCTCCAATAAACACACGTTATCGGCAATACACTAATAACCCAATTGTGCTCCACTCACTTAGAATCTGGAACCAATGTAGAAAGCATTTTAAGACGGAGAAGCTTCTTTCTGTGGCACCCCTGCAAAAGAACCACCTCTTTCAACCCTCACAAACATATGCAGTTTTTAATATCTGGAAAAATTTGGAATTAACTTGCTTAGAGATCTTTATATAGACAACGTCTTTGCATCCTATGAACAATTACATTCCAAATTTAACATTCCAGCTACAAATTTCTTTCACTATCTTCAAATCAGGAACTTTGTTAAACAGAACCTTCCAGATTTTCCTCATCTTGCACCCTCATCCACGCTGGAAAAATTATTGCTCAATTTCAAGGAGTTAGACTCCATCTCTACAATATATAAAATCCTTTTACAATCCCTTCCTTTCAAAGATCCAAGAGGACACTGGGAAAATGACCTCTCAATTAATATATCAGAAAAGGAGTGGAAAGTAGCAATGCAGAGAATTCACTCAAGCTCCATATGCAAAGCATACAATTATACAACTCAAAATTATATATCGAGCACATCTGTCTCACTAAAACTCTCAAAATGTTTCCAGGGCATGATCCAACCTGCGAACGTTGCAACCAAGCCCCAGCCTCACTAGGTCACATGTTCTGGGCCTGCTCCAAATTAACATTATTCTGGACAAAAATTTTTAATTACCTCTCAGACAGTCTTGGACTCACAATCCCTCCTAACCCATTAACAGCTGTGTTTGGGGTTCTTCCAGAGGGTCTTAAAGTGGAGAAAGACAAACAAATTGTGATTGCATTCACTACACTGTTGGCACGCAGACTTATTCTGATAAACTGGAAGAACCCAAACTCTCCTCTTTTAAGTCAGTGGGAAACTGATGTGTTATATTATTTAAAATTGGAAAAATCAAATACTCAGTTAGAGGATCTGTGCAGACTTTTTCAAAACATGGCAGGATCTAATCAGTAATATTTTGAAATGATTTTATAAAGCACAGAGAATTTGTTGATTTAGGTATTTTTAAAAGCCTTAAATTTTACACCGTTTGGCTTGCTCTCTCTCTCAAGGGTGGGGATCGATCTGTTCTTAGCATAATTCTTTTTTTTTGTAAAACTTGATTGCTATGTATTGATTGTAATAAAATTAATAAATAAATAAATAAATAATAATAAAAAAAAAATAATAATATATGCGAATTCCAAGTCCTTAGTGTGTGGTTTATTTAGTTTACAGTCCCATGTTTCTTGATTCAAATCCATGTCAAAATGGAGGCTAACCTTCAAATCAAGCACTGTGTCATCACTGAACTTCTAATGATTTTGAATAAAGGTCTGTGAGAGACATTGACTTTTTAAACCTGTGGCCCACATACTTCTGTAATACTCCGTCTCATGCCTGCCCACTCCTGCATACACTTGGCCTCATTTGTCCAACTCCTGTCTACAGAAACACATTGTTTCCATTAAAGAAAAAAATTCACGTTAGGATTGATAAGCCTGTTTTGTGCACAAGGAGGTGGCTGAAGCTTTCCCCTATTTGGCCCTGTTTTTTTCTTCACTTATTTTTACAATGATTCTCTTTCATCAGTATTTAATACACATCTTCCAATATGACTTAAATAATAATTTCTGAGCACAAGTCTGCAGGTATTTTTCACAGAAATGAACAAAACAGAGCAGTGTATTCACGATATCTTGTTACAGCTTTGTATGTTGGCAACTGCTTACTATTCTATATTGAAATAAAAGTACAGTCTACGTCAGGGGTAGGCAACGTTGGTTCTGGAGGGCCGCAGTGGCTGCAGGTTTTCGTTTCAACCCAGTTGCTTAATTAGAAACCAATGGTTGCCTTATTTGATTTTATGGCATGTCAGTCTGTAATGTAATGTTCTTATATCTTAGGTTTTTTTTCCCTTTCCAAGGAAATCATCCTTTGATTCGAAGCCTAAAACAGATAATTTTCAGTCTTCCATATTTTTCTCTCAAGTGTTTTATTAAACTAAATAGTGCATGATGAATCCACACAGGTGTAAATGGAGACAAGTTAGAATGAGAACTGCTAGCTCTTTTGTCATTTACATCTTATTGCTAATAAGGAGCCATTAAAGCAGGCATGTCAAACACGCGGCACCCTGGGCCGCATGCGGCCTGCAACAGAAATCTGTGCGACCTGAAAGACAGATCGTAGTTAGCACTAAACTTGTACAAAATGATTACTATCGTTTGTGATTGAATCATTCTACATCTTCAACGTTACTTATTGACTTTTCTTACTTCTGCATTCTGACAAAAGCACGTTTTCCCATGGCATTATGGTACCGGAAACATTATCTGCTAGTATAGTTGCAGCCGCAAAGTCGCAACTGAAGTGCTAGGCTGCGGTCCGCGGCCTGGTAGAGAACTGTCAGCAACGGAGACTCACTTAGTGAAGGGCTACAGAAAAAAGGCTGCCCCCTTCACTGAGGACACTTTTCAGAACGCTAGGCGGGCGGGGCTTTGCAGCAGTGCAGAAAGAGGAGAGAGACCGCGGTGAGAGAGTACAGTATTACAACGAAGTATTTTTATGTTTCTGACAGTTTCCCCATATGACACGAGTCTATAGAAATCTCGTTACTACGAAGTACATTCAGCAGCAGATACTTTCATTACAACGAAGTGACCTTGAAATGCTTGAATGAATCATCCACAGAGCAGTTAGTTCTGCGGTCACAGCTCAGTTGTGCACATTTGCACAATGATCCCCAAACAGAAACACTGTTAAAAAAATGTTCTTTCTTCGAACTTTCCTCGTACTGTTTTTTTCCTGTTTTTGTTTTGTGTGGTTTTAAGTGATACCTTTTCCTTATTGCTTGTCAACATTTGAAAAACATCCATTAGAATTTAACTCAATATCACCTTTCAATAGAAACGGCATACTTGTTATATGCAAAAAAGAAGAAAAAATCTCGGGTTGCAAACGTATGCGAACTGCCAAAAAAGCCATTTTTATGTGGTTGCAGTGATGCTTGTTCAAGAAACATTCATTTAATGTGGCACTCATTCAAGAATATGAGGTTTTTAAACTCTCTTGGGATCCGGACAAACAATCTCACACGTGGCAATAGTGCTTCTGGACGCACTTCATCGTGTTGTTCCCGTTGGGTGGTGGGGATCCCAGATCCCAAAAGAGTTCAGAAACCTCACAAGAAGAAGAAAAGGATAATTTGACTTCTGATTGAAAACGGTGCTGACCACAACATGCTTCCGCACTTAGATAATGTTCACGTTGAATTCCCCCCACCCAATTGCACGGCAGTGCTTCAGCCATTGGATTTGGACATCATTTGCACCCTGACAATGTATCATTGCAAGAAAATGCTGAGAAAAATTCTCATCAGCATAACTTGTAGACAGGAGAAGATTAAACTAACGCGAAAGAAGCTATTAAAGCTGCTTCCATTTCCAACATCCCATCTTTGTGATGCACGTTTTCTGCAGTGACAGCAACCAAAACGAGATTACGGAGTAGACTGAACATAAGCAACACACTTCACGTGTCACTGTCTTCCATCCTCCCCAGATGGAATCGTCTAGTTGCAGGAAAACAAGTTCAGGGCTCTCACTGATTCTGCATTATGGTAAGCTGTATAAATTTCTATTACTGGTACTAAATTATAACTTAATAATAATAGAAATGTAATGTAAATTGTGTATAAAACTGCCCTACGAACCCGCCCACAATCACCCCATAAACTCCAACCTCCAACAACCCACCGGTCCCTGGAAAAATTTGCTTCTAGTAAAGTGGTCCTTGGTGTCAAACAGGTTGCGGACCACTGGGCTAAACTACTGGCTGGGCTGCCGAGACTGGGCACTGGGCAGAACTGACCATCACGAGTAGTAATAGCTCGCATATTTTCACGTTTTTTTGCTCTAGTTTTATGTAATTTTCTGCTAGTATTGTCATGAACAGTTAGTGCAGACTACAGCTGAAGATCTGAAGTGGACGTGAGAGGTTGGTGAGTTGTTTTTTTAACAGATTTTTGTGATTTTGAGTTTGTATAATTAGTGTAGGTCAGGGGGCTATTTGCATATCGGCTTATTTTACAATATAAATTTTGAAGTAAACTTAGTAAAGTAAAATTAGATTTTTGGAGGATTTGTTTTCCAACTCAGTGAGCGTTTTCACGATTTCAGTTCACACGAACAGGACTTGCACTGTTTACGTCACCATACTCTTACAATGTTGAGAATGCGCCCGAGAATATCCAAATGGAGTTGATTGAACTGCAGTCAGATTCTATTCTGATGGCAAAATACAACGAAGTTGGTGTGCCAGGCTTGTATGCTTACCTGCCACCCTCGTATGTGCAGATCCATAAGTTGGCATCGAGAGTACTGTCTATGTTCACAAACACTTATCTTTGTAAGCAATTGTTTCCGTTAATAAAAGCTACCAAATCCCCACATCGCTCAAGACTTACTGTCGAGTACCTTTCATCCCTCATAAAAGTTGCAGCTGCCTGATATTGACGAACTGGTTACTAACAAGAGATGCCAAGTGTCGGGACAAAAGAAATAAATCTCACACTGTAAGACTCCTATATAAGCAATGAATACAATATAATAATATAAGGACCTAGCTAAGAGGCTAAGACTCCAATTGTACACTGTTGTACGGAGATTGTATGGAAATAAATTGCTTTTCTTTAAACTTTAAGTGTTACATTTTTTAAAGTTTTTAGTATTGGAAAGAAAGCTACAGTAACTTTATATAATAGTATTTGTTACAATGCGGCCCGCTGACGCACGTATGGCAGTCGAAGCGGCCCACCAATGGTAGTGAGTTTGACATGCCTGCATTAAAAAGACATTAAATGTTTCAATTTAAGACTGAAATAATAAATTAAGGGTGGGGAACCTTAACAAGCAAGACCACTAAAATGAAGCATCAAAATGTCACTTCAGCAATAAGGGCTTCATCAGCAATAACTGACTTCTCATTAAGAAACCGGACTGGAACAAAAACCTGTAGCCACTACGTTTCTCCAAGACAGACATTGCCTACCTCTTGCTATTCATTCCACAAAAATATGCAACGGACACAGAAAGTAAGTGCTGTCTATATACAAGTCACACAAATAGGTTTTGCTTGAAACATAAGCTTTTCTAGTCGGCATATCACTGTTAACAAACATTTCCTACTTTCAAACTTTACTAGAGATTTACAAGTTGTTTTTACACACATATATATATATATATATATAAACAGCTCACAATACTTTTTCCTTCTCAATAAAAGCAAACCACAACCAAGCAAAGCACTGTGAATGTACAAACATCTGCTCATCTGCTTGCTAACTCTGACAGCGTTACTAACAGCAGTCCAGGGAACTTCACTGCACGCTTTCATTTGGTGCAACTGAATTAAAGTGTGATTATTACAAACTATTACAAATCTCTTCTTGTTTCTGTGCCTTTGCTATCCTCTTAAATAAATGGAATAAAAATAGAAACTTTGAGCTGAGAAACATTGCTGCTTTGTACAGCATGTGGATAGGATTTGTGCTGAATAGTTTGTTGACAAGTTTTTTCAGCAATTCTAAATCAGTCGTCGTATCTTTGAACGGTTTCAGAAAACAGACCATAGTTGTGAGTGTCTGAATTGTCAAATTGCTGCAACAATGAATCTAGCGTATCCAAATTAGACTTCCATCTTGTCTCTACAGACTGTTACAATGACCTCATAGGCTTGCCTTGTTCTTCAGTATATTTAAGATGCTTGACTTTTCTACATCAGCCAGAAGCTGTGAAACTGCGGTGCTTTCTCCATCACTGCTGGTACAAAAGCACTTGAGAGTGTTTAGAATGTGGGCTCAACAGTTTAATGTGGTGTAGGCGTGTAAGGCAGCGATCAGGTCTGCTCCTTGGTCAGCAACATTCAATTCCGAAAACTCTTAGGTGTTTCAGTGAGTAAAGCGTGAATGTTTTCACTCATTTTAATTGACCTGGCTTTAAATGAGGTCACAAAAAGCACCCTTGCCACAAGACTGTAGTTCTCATTAATATAATGGATGGCAGCACATATGAAAGAGGTTTTCTCAATGTTTTCGTTCCAAATATCAGTTGTGACAGCACACCCATGATTATCACAGTCTCTAGCATGTCATATTCAATATCCTTTCTCAGTTTTTGTGCTTTTTCTTCCACATACTGCGATACAGTCATCGGATGGGGCAGTATCTCTTAAAATTTCCAGTTCTGGCTGCAGTGTGAATCAGGTATCGCTCAAGCTGAATTGTGTCGTCGTAAAGCTGTTTATCCTTGCAAACAATTTACGACAACATTTATCCAGTGCTTCGCTTTTAGGGTTAGTCGTTACTTTTGACAGGTTTGGCCAGTGTATCAATTTCTATGTTGGCATCTCCTGCCAACCTCCGAGCTGAGGCAGGGACTGCCCTGCCTTTTTTCCTGCCCACTCATTCACTACCCACTGCCTACCAGCCAGGTAAGGAGCCACAAACCATCGTGGCAGGGATGCCAGCCATCACAATATATATATATTTTATGCATATCATATATTTATTGAACTGCAGATTGATTCTGAATTGAATTGACACCTCAGCAATTGAAATCAAATTGAATTGTCAGATTCCCAAAGATCCCCACACAGTCCTTTAAATATCTGTTTACAATTACAATAAATTATCCATTTTAGAAATATATTTGTTTACTCAATGAAGAGAATGATATTCCCACCAAAATTTGCTTCCCCAAGTTTTATATAAGCACATCACTATCAAGTGCTTTCATTTTAACACCTACCTTTCTCAGAAAGAGTTGTTTTCTCATTCCTCTTCATCTCAGACTCCAAAGGTTCCAAAATCATCTGGCCAGAATTTTCCTGGTGAGCACAGCGTCCATTATAATTGCAGTCTAATTCCATTAACAGTTTATCTAGATGGGTATCACGCTCTGGCTTAAGTGCTTCCTTCTTAAGTTCACTTACAAGTCCATTTTTCTGAATGTCAAGGCTAAGAGATTTGTTGACCATGGCCTCCTGTTCACAATCCTCCTTCTTGATGTGAAAGCTCGTCTCTTTCTGGATGTAAAATTCCGATTCACAGTCCTCAAGCTTAATGTGTACAGCTTTGTTCTCTATGGTAGCCAAGCAAAGGGAGCCCTCATCTCGGTCATTTTTTCTGCCTTCTGTCAGGTCCTCTTCACATTTAAATACCACCTGCTTTGGCTCCAAGACAGTGTGGCAAGTTTTCTCCATTGTGTCCATCAAGGCACTACAGAAAATGGCGCCTTCTACTGTATAGAAAAACAAGACTTTATTTCAAAATGAACCAAAAGGAGCTGAACACATTTTACATATATTTTAAAGTAGCAAACAACTTAAAGCACATTCACAGAATACACCATAATTCACATTAATTTACTAGGCATTAAGCAATATCTTATGAGCATTAGGACATTTGAAAAAGATAATCCATAAGCCTGGCATTTCAGCCACCATTGATGAGCACGCACTTGTTCATTTTAAATAAAGTGTGGCTCCAAAATGTACACAAGTGAGCAGAAAGAAGGCACTTAGGGGATGAGAATATTTTCTACCTGAACCTGAAAGGGATATGCTTTGAAAGTGGCCAAAGATTACCTGCTGTATTACTAACATATGAAATCAAAGTTCTTAGCGTGGGTGGTTTATTTGGTTTACAGTCCATATTTCTGGTTTTAAACCCTTTGTCAAAATGCGGGCAAACTGCAAAAATCAAGCACTGCACCATCACTGAACTTCTAATGATTCTGAATAGAGGTCAATGCAGAACAGATTTATTTTTAAACCCATGCCCACACCTTTCCGCAGAACTCCATCCCATGTCTGCCCACTCCCATATACTCTTGGCCTCACTTGTCCTGCTCCTGTCTGCAGAAACACATTGCTTCCGTTAAGGAAAAAAAAGTCATCTATGATTGATAAGCCTGTTTTGTGTACAAGGAGGTGGCTGAAGCTTTCCCCTCTTTGCCTGCCCATTCTCTCGTACACTTGGCCACATTTACCTGCTGCCAAACGGTTGTGTCTCGCTCCCACCCACTGAAACACACAGGGAGGTGGCTGAAGCTTTACAATCTTTTGCCCAGTTGTCCTTTTCACTTTTGTTGTGATTATTCTGCTTCATCATCACTTAAACAGATCTTTCTATGGGATTTAAATAATAATTTCTTAGCACAAGTCCACACGTCTTTTTCACAGAAAGGAACAGAAAAGAGCAGTGACTTGTTAAAGCTTTGTAAGCAGGTAACCACTTACTATTCCTGATTGAAATAAAGTACAGTCTGTGTTAGTAATTGCTAGTCATTCCACAGAAGTGTGAAACGGACATGGATGGTAGGTGCTGCCACAATACAAAGGTAGGTTTTTCTTACATTTTCAGTCGGCATATTACTGTTAACTAACACTCCCCACTTTCAAAATGTACTGATTTTAAGTTTTTACTTCTTTTTTTTTTAGGCTCACAGTACTTTTTGCTCATCAATAAAAGCACACCATAACCAAGCAAAAAATGATGGCATATCCTCATCTGCTCGCTAGATCTGACAGGAAAGAGGGCTCTACTAAAAGCCGTCCAGCGAACTTCACTGCATTCTTCGATTCGGTACAGTTGCATTAAGGCATGATTATTACAAACAATTACAAATCCATTCTTGTTCCGGTGCCCTTGCAATCCCCTTCAATAAAAGATATAGAAGCTTTGGGCTGAGAAATGTTGCTTTTTTGTATAGCATGTGGATTGGAGTCAGTGTTGAACAGTTTAGGTTTTTTCAGACATCGTAATATTTGATTCTAAATCAGTCGTTGCATCTTTGAACAATTTCAAAAAACAGACCACAGTTGTGAGTCTTTTTGTTGATGTGCTCAATTGTCAAATTGCTGCAGCACTGAATCCAGCGTATCCAAATTAGACTTCCGTCTCGTCTCCACAGACTGTTACAATGACCTCATAGGCTTGCATTGTTCTTCAGTATGTTTAAGATGCTTGACTTTTCTACATCAGCCAGAAGCTGTGAAAATGTGGTGCTTTCTCCATCACAGCTGGTACAAAAGCACTTGAGAGAATTGCATTTAGAATGTGGGCTGAACAGTTTAATGTGGCATAGGCGTGTAAGGCACCGATCGTGTCTGCCCCTTGGTCAGCAGCAGTCAATTCCAAAAACTCTTAGGGGTTTCAAAGAGTAAAGCGTGAATATTTTCACCCATTTTAATTGAGCTGGCTTTGAATGGGGTCACAAAAAGCACCCTTGGCACAAGACTAGTTCTCATTAATATAATTGATGGCAGCAGATATGAAAGAGGTTTTCTCATCATTTTCGGTTCATTTCAGTTGTGACAGCACACCCATAATTATTAACGGTCTCTAGCATGTCTTATACAACATCCTTTCTCAGTTTTTGGGTTTTTCTTCCATGTGCGGTGATGCAGTCATCTGATGGGGCAGTATCTCTTTAAACTTTAGATTTTGCAGATGGCAGATGGCGCCTCAACCCGCTTCTATTAGCTGACGAGAATTGTACTGAATTTATATCCAAACAAATCGAATTCTTTCTAGAGACAAATACATCCCCTGAGATCTCTGCAGGAATACTCTGGGAAACTCTTAAGGCCTTCTTAAGAGGACAGATTATCTCATATCTTTCCCACAGAAATAAATCCAAGCGAAGAAAGTAGCAGAGATAAAAAGCGAAATTACTAAAATAGATGAAGAACATGCCAGACTACCAAGCGAGACTCTACATAAGAGGAGGCAGGCTCTACATTCAGAATTAAACCTCTTGACAACTAAAGAAACTGAACATCTAATTTACAAATCCAGACATCATTATTATGAACATGGAGAGAAAGCTAATAAGCTTTTAGCGCAACAAATTCACAAGCAAGATACGCAACGCAATCTCGTAATCACTAACACGAACGGAGATAAAATCATCGAACACAAAAATATAATGTACACTTTTAGAGACTACTATAAATCCCTATATACTACTGAGTTTAAAGAAGACAATATACAATCTAATGCATTTCTGGATACATTACAGATACCACAAATTGACGCTTTTAGTGTGGAGGAACTCGATAAACCTCTGTCATTATCAGAATTACTGGATGCTATAAAGTCACTCCAAGGTGGAAAAGCAGCAGGCCCTGACGGCTACCCTGCAGAGTTTTACAAGAAATTCTCCGCTCAGCTAGCTCCCCTCCTATTAGCAACATTTACAGAAGCCAGAGATAACCAATCTCTTCCACAAACCTTTCGCCAAGCACTAATCACTGTCTTTCCAAAACAAAATAAGGACTTATTACAATGTGCATCATACAGACCAATTTCACTTCTGAATAACGACGTTAAAATACTCTCTAAAATCATAGCTAGAAGGATGGAGAAAGTGCTCCCTCAGTAATATCACAAGACCAAACTGGATTTATTAGGGGCCGACACTTATCTTCAAATCTTCGACGCCTGTTTAATGTAATATACTCACCAACTAAATCAAACACCCCAGAAATATTATTATCATTGGATGCAGAAAAGCATTCGACATGATTGAATGGAAATACCTTTTACTATTTTGGAGAAGTTTGGGTTTGGCCCAACATTTGTGCATGGATTAAATTACTGTATACTAACCCAGAAGCTTCAGTTTGCATCAATAACATTTGCTCAGACTACTTTAAACTAGAACGTGGCACAAGACAAGGATGCCCTTTGTCACCACTGTTGTTTGCAATTGCCATTGAACCACTGGCAATACATTGTCGAAATACTGATCAGATAAAGGGGATTAGCAGAGAAGGACTGGAACAGAAAATCTCATTATATGCAGATGACATGGTACTGTATATATCGACCCAGAAAATTCTGTGCCTGCAGTCTTAGCAGCACTCACAGAATTTCAAAAGCTCTCTGGTCTCAGAATTAATCTGAATAAAAGTGTACTCTTTCCGTGAATTCTCAAGCATATAATATTAGATTAGACACCCTACCTTTTATCATTGCAGAACAGTTTAAATACCTAGGGTAAACATCACAAGTAAACATAAAGCTCTATATCAACAAAATTTTCGCCTGCATGGAAAAAATTAAACAAGACTTGCATAGATGGTCAACCCTTCATCTCACACTAGCTGGAAGAATTAACACTGTTAAGATGAATATTCTTCCTAAGCTCCTTTTTATTTCAAAACATACCAATATACATTAATAAATCGTTCTTTAAGCAATTAGATTCAACAATAACCTCATTTATTTGGAATTCTAAACATCCACGCATCAAAAGAGCGACCCTACAAAGACAAAAGGCAGAAGGTGGCATGGCTCTACCTAACTTCCAGTTTTATTACTGGGCGCAAATATACAGTCGATAAGAACCTGGACACAAATAGAAGAACATACACAGGCATGGACCGCAATAGAAGTAAAATCCTGCAGTACTTCTTTGTATTCCTGCTCTGTGCTCCAATAAACACACGCTATCGGCAATACACTAATAACCCAATTGTGCTCCACTCACTTAGAATCTGGAACCAATGTAGAAAGCATTTTAAGACGGAGAAGCTTCTTTCTGTGGCACCCTGCAAGAGAACCACCTCTTTCAACCTCACAAACATATGCAGTTTTTAATATCTGGAAAAATTTGGAATTAACTTGCTTAGAGATCTTTATATAGACAACGCCTTTGCATCCTATGAACAATTACATTCCAAATTTAACATTCCAGCTACAAATTTCTTTCACTATCTTCAAATCAGGAACTTTGTTAAACAGAACCTTCCAGATTTTCCTCATCTTGCACCCTCATCCACGCTGGAAAAATATTGCTCAATTTCAAGGAGTTAGACTCCATCTCTACAATATATAAAATCATTTTACAATCCCTTCCTTTCAAAGATCCAAGAGGACACTGGGAAAATGACCTCTCAATTAATATATCAGAAAAGGAGTGGAAAGTAGCAATGCAGAGAATTCACTCAAGCTCCATATGCAAAGCATACAATTATACAACTCAAAATTATATATCGAGCACATCTGTCTCACTAAAACTCTCCAAAATGTTTCCAGGGCATGATCCAACCTGCTAACGTTGCAACCAAGCCCCAGCCTCACTGGGTCACATGTTCTGGGCCTGCACCAAATTAACATTATTCTGGACAAACATTTTTAATTACCTCTCAGACAGCCTTGGACTCACAATCCCTCCTAACCCATTAACAGCTGTGTTTGGGGTTCTTCCAGAGGGTCTTAAAGTGGAGAAAGACAAACAAATTGTGATTGCATTCACTACACTGTTGGCACGCAGACTTATTCTGATAAACTGGAAGAACCCAAACTCTCCTTTTAAGTCAGTGGGAAACTGATGTGTTATATTATTTAAAATTGGAAAAATCAAATACTCAGTTAGAGGATCTGTACAGACTTTTTCAAAACATGGCAGGATCTAATCAGTAATATTTTAAAATAAGTTTATAAAGCACAGAGAATTTGTTAATTTAGGTATTTTACAAGCCTTAAATTTTACACCGTTTGGCTTGCTCTCTCTCTCAAGGGTGGGGATCGATCTGTTCTTACATAATTTTTTTTGTAAAACTTGATTGCTATGTATTGATTGTAATAAAATTAATAAATAAAAAAAAAAAAAAAAAAAAAAAACCTTTAGATTTTGCCATTCTGGTTGCAGTGTGAATCAGGTACGGCTCAAGCTGAATTGTGTTGTAAGGCCAGATATCCTTCTAAGCAAAATCTGCACATTTATCCAGTGGTTCGCTTTTAGGGTTAAGTTGTTACTTTTGACAGGTTTGGCCAGCATATCAATTTCTATGTTGCCATCTTCTGCCAACCTCCTAGCTGAAGCAGGGACTCTGTCTTTTTTGCAGCCCAATTATTCACTACCTTTGTCTCCTAGCCAGGTAAGTCACCACGAACCATCTTGGCAGGGATGTCAGCCATCACACAATATATATATATTGTTGAAAGTAAATTATTATGCAGGTTGAGAGGGGTTCCCAAACTTTTTCATATGAGACTCTCTCTCTCTCTCTCTCTCGTGTCATATGAAAAAGTTTGGGAACCCCTCTCAGCCTGCATAATAATTTACTTTCAACAAAAAGGATAACTGTGGTATGTCTTTCATTTCCTAGAAACATCTGAGTACTGGGTTGTTTTCCAAACAAAGATTTTTAGTGAAGAAGTATTTAGTTGTATGAAATTAAATCAAATGTGAAAAACTGGCTGTGCAAAAATGTAGGTCCTCTTGTAATTTTGCTGATTTGAATGCATGTAACTGCTCAATGCTGATTAATTGTAACACCAAATTGGTTGGATTAGCTCGTTAATCCTTAAACTTTGTAGACAGGTGTGTCCAATCATGAGAAAAGGTATTTAAGGTGGTCAATTGCAAGTTGTGCTTCCCTTTGACTCTCCTCTGAAGAGTGACAGACAGCATGGGATCCTCAAAGCAACTCTCAAAAGATCTGAAAACAAAGATTGTTGAGTATCAAGGTTTAGAGGAAGGCTAAAAAAAAAGGCTATCTCAGAGGTTTAAACTGTCAGTTTCAAATGTAAGGAATGGAATCAGGAAATGGAAGGCCACAGGCACAGTTGCTGTTAAACCCAGCAGGTCTGGCAGGCCAAGAAAAATACACGAGCGGCATATGCACAGGATTGTGAGAATGGTTACAGACAACCCACAGATCGCCTCCAAAGACCTGCAAGAACATCTGGCTGCAGATGGTGTATCTTTACTTCGTTCTACAATTCAGTGCAATTTGCACAAAGAACCTCTGTATGGCAGGGTGATGAGAAAGAAGCCTTTTCTGCACTCACACCACAAACAGAGTCGCTTGTTGTATGTAAACGCTCATTTAGACAAGATTCAGATTCATTTTGGAACAAAGTGCTTTGGACTGATGAGACTAAAATTGAGTTATTTGGTCATAACAAACATCGCTTTGCATGGCGGAAGAAGAACATTGCATTCCAAGAAAAACACCTGCTACCTGCTGTCAAATTTGGTGGAGGTTCCATCATGCTGTGGGGCTGTGTGGCTAGTTCAGGGACCCTGTTAAAGTCGAGGGTCGGATGAATTCAACCCAATATCAACACATTCATCAGGATAATGTTCAAGCCTCAGTCACAAAGTTGAAGTTACGCAGGGTTGGATATTCCAACAAGACAATGACCCAAAACACAGTTTGAAATCTACAAAGGCATTCATGCAGAGGGAGAAGTAAAATGTTCTGGAATGGCCGTCACAGTCCGCTGACTTGAATATCATCGAAAATCTATGGGATGATTTGAAGCAGGCTGTCCATGCTCGGCAGCCATCAAATTTAACTGAACTGGAGAGATTTTGTAATGAAGAATGGTCAAAAATACCTCCATCCAGAATTCAGACACTCATCAAAGGCTATAGAAGGCATCTAGAGGCTGTTATATTTGCAAAAGGAGGCTCAACTATTTATTGATGTCTCTGTTGGGGTGCCCAAATGTATGCCCCGGTCTAATTTTGTTATGATGCATATTGCATATTTTCTGTTAATCCAATAAACTTAATGTCACTGCTGAAATACCACTGTTTCCATAAGGCATGTTGTATATTAAAAGGAAGTTGCTACTTTGAAAGCTCAGCCAATGATAAGCAAAAATCCAAAGAGTTAAGAGGGGTTGCTAAACTTTTTCATTTGACTGTATATATTTTATATATATTGAATTGCAGATTGATTTTGAATTGAATTCACTCTCCAGGTATTGAAAACAAATTGAGTCATCAGATTCCCAAAGATTCCCACCCAGTCTGTTAAATGCTTGTTTACTATTACAATAAATTATGTTTACACAATATGTGCTACCAAACATGCACAAGGTTCGAGCCGCATGTAGACGGACTTTTTTTGTTCTTCAAAGTCACCAAAGCGCTGTGCAAACTCAGTGCGCAATAACTCTAGCTTCGCAATAACTTGCAGCATCATAAGGTAGACTTGATTAACGCGGAAGCACCGGCAAGGCAGCTGAAGCGCTGCATTATGGGATCTGTAGTTTATTGTGTTACCAGCGCTTCATATACCCAGGCCATTAATAACAATAATACAGTATATAAAATGATCTCGTGGGTCGGATATAATTACACGCCTGGCGGATGTGGCCCATGGACCTTGAGTTTTACACATATGGACTAAATAGAACTTGAAAAGATATATTTTTCAAATGTGATCGCTAATTCAGATAGAGTTGACGCCAAGACTACAGCCTGCATGCCTCAATGAGTCATCCTCCTCGCCTTACTTTTTACCGCTCATCTAATGAATACACTGAGTATAGCTTTACCAAAACAATCATTGATGGCTAATAAAGTGTCCATTATTCGAGTATGTAGAGCGGGGATATATATATATATACATATAAATATACCCCAGTATCGCAGCGGAGAAGTAGTGTGTTAAAAAAGCTAGAAAAAGAAAAGGGAACATTTTAAAAATAACGTAACATGACTGTCAATATACAGTATTTGTTTTGTGAGTGTTACTGAGTGTTGCTGTCATCAAGGATTTGATTATCATTATTTCTTTCAATCAGGCTCGTATTTGTAGGATGTGTTGTGTTCAAGTTACATTCCGTGTTTGTCAATCGCTGTAAAGATGACAGGTTTCTTTCATCGATTCGTTTCTTACTGCATCAATAAACAGCGCCGCCTTCTTCTTTATCTGAGACGCGGACACACTGCATGCATGGGTTTTTTTACACTGTCTTCCTTTAGCGGACATTGACTTTTTCCACCGGTGCTTTGTTTCCGCAGTAGCTGGATTTATGAATATGCTTATCAGACGCTTCATATTTTTGCTGCCTTTTCAATTGTGTAATTCGGTTTTGTTCAGCCTTTTGGAACTGTTGCCTTTATCTGTGCACTGCGTCAGTTCACGTGAGCCACTCGGTGTACATGCATCGAAGGTTCCCAGCTGTGCTGGTGCCATCTGGTGCTATGTCCGTGGCTGTATTTAATGTTACCTTAGTCCTGGCACTTAAAAATTCTCTCGCAGTTTCGTTGAGTTTGTGTCAAACACCACCCTGACCATCTTATCTTCTCTCCATAAGCACAGTCCTTCACCCGTGAATATTTACCCGTGGCAGTTTGCTATTGATTGCCGCTGACGGACGGCCTTATATGGGCAGGCACTAAATTACAAACGCCAGCGCAGCCTGTCTATGAACTTAATTTAAAGTGTAGGTTTACATCGTGCTTTGTTTCCGAAGTAGCAGAACTCATGAATATGGTTGTATATGTCACTGCCGCTTCTTATTGTTTTGCTGCCTTCTCAATTATATAATGCATGTTTTCTTCAGCATTTTTGAGGTCTTCCTGGTTTTCTATGTACTGCGCGGATTACGTGGGAGGCGTGATGATGTCACACGAAACTCCCCTCACGGCGTTGAAGCTCATCTCCATTACAGTAAATGGAGAAAAACTGCTTCCAGTTATGACCATTACGTAGAATTTCGAGATAAAACCTGCCCAACTTTTGTAAGGAAGCTGTAAGGAATGAACCTGCCAAATTTCAGCCTTCCACCCACACGGGAAGTTGGAGAATTAGTGATGAGTCAGTGAGTGAGTGAGTGAGGGCTTTGCCTTTTATTAGTATAGATTGGAAAAAATCAAATACTCAGAGGATCTGTACAGACTTTTTTCAAAACATGGCAGGATCTAATCAGTAATATTTTAAAATAAGTTTATAAAGCACAGAGAATTTATTAATTTAGGTATTTTACAAGCCTTAAATTTTACACCGCTTTGGCTTGCTCTCTCTCTCAGGGTGGGGATCGATCTGTTCTTAACATAATTCTTTTTTGTAAAAAATTGAATGCTATGTATTGATTGTAATAAAATTAAAAAAAAAATAAAAAAAAAAAAAAAAAAACCTTTAGATTTTGCCATTCTGGTTGCAGTGTGAATCAGGTACGGCTCAAGCTGAATTGTGTTGTAAGGCCAGATATCCTTCTAAGCAAAATCTGCACATTTATCCAGTGGTTCGCTTTTAGGGTTAAGTTGTTACTTTTGACAGGTTTGGCCAGCATATCAATTTCTATGTTGCCATCTTCTGCCAACCTCCTAGCTGAAGCAGGGACTCTGTCTTTTTTGCAGCCCAATTATTCACTACCTTTGTCTCCTAGCCAGGTAAGTCACCACGAACCATCTTGGCAGGGATGCCAGCCATCACACAATATATATATTGTTGAAAGTAAATTATTATGCAGGCTGAGAGGGGTTGAGAGAGAGTCTCATATGAAAAAGTTTGGGAACCCCTCTCAGCCTGCATAATAATTTACTTTCAACAAAAAGGATAACTGTGGTATGTCTTTCATTTCCTAGAAACATCTGAGTACTGGGTTGTTTTCCAAACAAAGATTTTTAGTGAAGCAGTATTTAGTTGTATGAAATTAAATCAAATGTGAAAAACTGGCTGTGCAAAAATGTGGGTCCCCTTGTAATTTTGCTGATTTGAATGCATGTAACTGCTCAATGCTGATTACTTGTAACACCAAATTTGTTGGATTAGCTCGTTAAGCCTTGAACTTTAGACAGGTGTGTCCAATCATGAGAAAAGGTATTTAAGGTGGTCAATTGCAAGTTGTGCTTCCCTTTGACTCTCCTCTGAAGAGTGACAGACAGCATGGGATCCTCAAAGCAACTCTCAAAAGATCTGAAAACAAAGATTGTTGAGTATCAAGGTTTAGAGGAAGGCTAAAAAAAAAGGCTATCTCAGAGGTTTAAACTGTCAGTTTCAACTGTAAGGGATGGAATCAGGAAATGGAAGGCCACAGGCACAGTTGCTGTTAAACCCAGCAGGTCTGGCAGGCCAAGAAAAATACAGGAGCGGCATATGCACAGGATTGTGAGAATGGTTACAGACAACCCACAGATCGCCTCCAAAGACCTGCAAGAACATCTGGCTGCAGATGGTGTATCTGTACATCGTTCTACAATTTAGTGCAATTTGCACAAAGAACCTCTGTATGGTAGGGTGATGAGAAAGAAGCCTTTTCTGCACTCACATCACAAACAGAGTCGCTTGTTGTATTAAATGCTCATTTAGACAAGCCATATTCATGTTGGAACAAAGTGCTTTGGACTGATGAGACTAAAATTGAGTTATTTGGTCATAACAAACATCGCTTTGCATGGCGGAAGAAGAACATTGCATTCCAAGAAAAACACCTGCTACCTGCTGTCAAATTTGGTGGAGGTTCCATCATGCTGTGGGGCTGTGTGGCTAGTTCAGGGACTGGGGCCCTTGTTAAAGTCGAGGGTCGGATGAATTCAACCCAATATCAACAAATTATTCAGGACAATGTTCAAGCATCAGTCACAAAGTTGAAGTTACGCAAGGGTTGGATATTCCAACAAGACAATGACCCAAAACACAGTTTGAAATCTACAAAGGTATTCATGCAGAAGGAGAAGTACAATGTTCTGGAATGGCCGTCACAGTCCCCTGACTTGAATATCATTGAAAATCTATGGGATGATTTGAAGCAGGCTGTCCATGCTCGGCAGCCATCAAATTTAACTGAACTGGAGAGATTTTGTAATGAAGAATGGTCAAAAATACCTCCATCCAGAATTCAGACACTCATCAAAGCCTATAGAAGGCATCTAGAGGCTGTTATATTTGCAAAAGGAGGCTCAACTAAGTATTGATGTCTCTGTTGGGGTGCCCAAATGTATGCCCTGGTCTAATTTTGTTATGATGCATATTGTATATTTTCTGTTACTCCAATAAACTTAATGTCACTGTTGAAATACTACTGTTTCCATAAGGCATGTTGTATATTAAAAGGAAGTTGCTACTTTGAAAGCTCAGCCAATGATAAGCAAAAATCCACAGAGTTAAGAGGGGTTCCTAAACTTTTTCATTTGACTGTATATATCTTATATATATTGAATTGCAGATTGATTTTGAATTGAATTCACTCTCCAGGTATTTAAAACAAATTGAGTCATCAGATTCCCAAAGATTCCCACCCAGTCTGTTAAATGCTTGTTTACTATTACAATAAATTATGTTTACACAATGAAGAGAATGATATTCCCAACCGCAATTAGCTTCCCCAACTTTTATATAAGCACATCACTATCAAGTTTTATCTATTTTTATTTTAACACCTACCTTTCTCAGATGGAGTTGTTTTCTCATTCCTCTTCACGTCAGACTCCAAAGGTTCCAGCTTCATCTGGCCAGAATTTTCCTGGTGAGCACAGCGTCCGTTATAATTGCAGTCTAATTCCATTACCAGTTCATCTGGATGGGAATCACACTCTGGTTTAAGTGCTTCCTGCTTAACTTCACTTACAAGACTATTTTTCTGAATGTCAAGGAAAACAGACTTGTTGACCATGGCCGCCTGTTCACAATTCTCCTTCTTAATGTGAAGGATCATCTGTTTCTGGTTGCAAAATTCCGATTCACAGTCCTCAAGCTTAATGTGTACAGTTTTGTTCTCCGTGGTAGCCAAGCAAAGGTAGCCCTCATCTCTGTCATTTTTCCCGTCTCCTCTCAGGTCCTCTTCACATTTAAATCCCACTTGTTTTGGCTCCAAGACAGTGTGGCAAGTCTTCTCCATTGTGTCCATCAAAGCACTACTGAAAACGGCGCCTTCTATTGTATAGAAAGACAAGACTTTATTTCATAATGAACCAAAAGGAGCTGAACACATTAAAAACTTACATTTTAAAAGTAGCAAACAACTTAAAGCAAATTCACAGAATACAACCACGGTTCACATTAATTGACTAGGCATTAGAAATCATCTTAAGAGCAGTAGGTCATTTGTAAATGATGATCCGTGGGCCTGTAATATGAGCAACCATCAATGAGCACTTACATGATCATTTAAAATATAGTGTTACAAGTCTGGCTCCAACATTTACATAAATGAGCAGAAAGAAAGCACTTCGGGCAGGGGTCCCCAACTCTGGTCCTGGTGGGCTATAGTGGCTGCAGCTGTTCATTCTAACCCTTTTCTTAATTAGTGACCTGTTTTTGCTGCTAATTAACTTCAATTTTCAGATTTGTTCCCCCTGAATTTCTTCAACATTCCTCTGAATTTGCTTCATTTCTTTCCTTAAACAGAAATGAAATGTGAAGTGAGTGAGCCAACAGAAGACCAACTAAGTCAGGGCCATGAACTCCAGCCAATTTTACTCCAACCAGTTGCTTAATGAGGTGCCAAGTGTTGTCTTTTAATTAAACTCATTCTTTAATGCCATGGCTTGTTGCTGCTCTCATTGTGCAATAGCAGACATTTCTGAAATTGATTTTCTCTTTTCTAAGAGCTCTGTTGAAATATTTCGATGACCTGAGCAGATCAACATTCCTGAAACCTTCATCTTTCTTTATTTTCAGATATTGTATGATGGACACCAGTTGTTTTAGTTCAT
The DNA here is from genome assembly GCF_016835505.1 of Polypterus senegalus. NCBI lineage: Eukaryota > Metazoa > Chordata > Cladistia > Polypteriformes > Polypteridae > Polypterus > Polypterus senegalus. The sequence goes on from NC_053161.1 coordinate 159,005,354, forward strand.
TTTGTATCTCATTATTGTTTGGATGCTAATGTATGAAAAAGAAACAATTAAGGGGTCTGAGTCTTCAAGAGCCAGTCAATTAAAATTAATTCAAAATAGGTTAATTAGAAGCAAAATCAGGTCACTAATTAAGAAAATTCTACAAAATCAACAAGCTAATTAAAAGGGCAGACTCAGTTATGGGGCACACTGCGGACCCCCTTGAGGTCGTAGCACAAGACAGAATTAAAACAAAACTGAGTGCCATTATGAACAAAGCTGCACAGCCTCTCTCTTACACACCACCTCTGAGGACTTTCAGCCAACAAATCACTCAGTATAAAGTGTGTCAAGAAACGCTGTGGGGGCTCCTTTATACTAACAGCAAGTCAGAAGTTTTCTTTGTTTTAAAACTCTCTCTCTTTTTAGTCATTCACAGTGCGTACTTTTGCCCACCACTGTATATTTATTTATCCATCTATCTATTTAATGAGCTTCTGCAAAAAAGCCAAATTCCATCTATCTGTCTATCTTATGTATGTCTCTTCTCTGTTCTACTTGTAATTTTAGTCAGTAAATAAATGAAAAGATGACTAAAAACAGACATATGGTATGCATTGCAATCATGACACTGTATCGTGGCGACGTGTTGTTTGTAGTTGAATAAGAATTTCACCGTAGAGTGTACACATGACAATAGCAGACCTAAATAAACCCTATAATGTAGCATTTCTCAACCTTTAAGTATTTGCGACCCGAGTTTTCATAACAGCTCCCCTTAAAATTAGTTTTGAAAGGAACCCCCCCGACACCAATTTGTTCTTTTTTAATTAATGATATATCATAGACGCATATTTTATTATACCTACTTAACTTTTATCAACATTTATCTAACTCTATATATTTTATTTTTCTAGTATCAGAATGTAGTTTAAGTTAATTTGTTTTGGTTTCAATAGATGTATTTTTCAGATTTTCGATTCTTGTTTTCTTTTTTTTTCCCACATCTTCACGCCCCACTTTTTGTTACTTCGCGCCCCCCACAGTTTGAGAACCACTCCTATAATGCATTCCCTGTTAAAAACGTTAGAGCCGTCACATTTAATCTTCTTAGCAAGCCAAAAATTAATACTAGAAACCTGAGGTAGCTAATAATGCAAGATGTTTGTTGATAAGATATTCTTCATATAATTTGACCTTGAAAAACAATGAGCAAGATTGTAAGACACGTCCATCAATTTGTAACCAGGAGCCTGATAAACTCTTTCTTCAATTTTTTTTTTTTTTTTTGCCTAGAACCCCGTGACCCTGTATTCGGATTCAGCGGGTTGGAAAATGGATGGAGGAGGATGGATATATATTTTTCTGCAGAATATGATCTGGCACAAGCATTTAATTGGGCAGTTTTATGTATCCTTGCAGTTTTTTATATTGTTTTGCTTGTGATATTTGTATATTTAGTAATATCGACATTGTTGGTGGATGTTTATATTTTATACCTCCTTTTTTACATTTCCATATCTAATTTAAGTTATTACCTATTGAGAGATAACTGTTAGTTAATACCATCATTATCTCAAAATTTCCAAACTTACTTAACAAAATTAGCATCATGGTGGACAGGGGACTGTTTCTTCTTAAACTGCTATTGTGATGCTGGGAAAACTTGTAGCCAGTGTGGTGTAGTGGGGTTAAGGCTTTAGACTTCACACCCTGGGGTTTGGGTTCAGATCCCACTACCGATACTGGTGACCCCGAGCAAGTCACCTGACCTGCCTGCGCTCCAACTGGAAAACCATAAGAAATGAAACCAATGGTATCATAAATGTTGCAAGTCACGTTGGATAAAGGTGTCAGCCAAATCAGTACATGTAAACGTAAATGTAAAACTTAGCTATGCACTTATTAGGGTGAAGATAAAAATAAACATTTTCTTGCATTCTATTAAAATTTATGATGTGTGTGGAGAGTGACGTAAAATGAGATTTAAGGTGATTATTGTCAAATCTAACCATAAAATAGATGCAAATATGAATTGTCTATCCATACCTCTAAAGTGTTTTAACATAGCGTTTAATATTTTTAAGTGTTCTATATCTGTTACCTTTTAAAAGAAAGAATTGTAATTAAAACCAAGAGGTAATGTTAATCCTAGGGGCATAACCAACCCTACATTCTTTCGAACTATGCAGGCACTAATTTAAATTAACTTGTAAAACAGCTCGGATGAATATGGTATGCTGCGCTGTACGTGGAAAACAAAAGTTTGAATTTAATAAGTTCCTTTGTCAAGTGTTTTCATCAAATTAAGTGAATTATACATATCTAAAAATCTAAATTCTACATATCCAAGAGGTGCTTACTAAACATACTTATTTTAGCTTAATGGAAGAAATTAATCCACACACATAAGAGGACTTTAGCAATCCCCGTATCCTCAACCTCAAAACTTTTCATTGGGGTTACTTTAAAGCTAACCAGGTGCATTGGGTATTGTGAACATTAATCTATCATAATCTATGAGCACAAACAATTTAAAAAATATTAAACACGTTTTATTTATCTCGGTTTATTGCACTTTTCGTGTAATTTTAAGTTTAACACAAAATAGGCGAGTAATTCCCAAGTCTGATTACGCTTCTGTTAAAAGAAAACAATGGCTTTGTTTTAACATCAATTGTGCCCAAGTGACAAATCAGTTTTTTTGACAGCCTAACTAGAAAACGCAACGTAATATTAACTCGTTAATTTAAAGTTAATTTAGTCCAAATTTGATACAAGAACATACCCAATTCTTCTTCTTCTTCTTCTTTTGTTAGTTTACGCGAAAGCGCGTGCACGTACTCGTTCCCAGCAGGCTTCACGACGATTGGCACCGATCGAAACGCAGACAGGTAAGCGCCACCACGGCAGGAAACAAAAGACGATCTGCGCATGTGCGATTTCACAAGCTGCTCCGCAGATCTATTCCAATCATGAGGTCACAAAAAGAGTGATTTGTAAGTGATGTTTCCCACATTCATACACGTTCCGTTATGCTTGAATGCCAGATGGTCGTGTTTCGAGCATTGAGCGCCCAGTGCCCATCCTAACTGCATAATACAAGGTGCTGAGCGGAGTAGCGTGTGGACAAAAATCTGACAGCCAATGACACGAAGAATGACAAAAGTGGAATCTGTGGCGCTCTCCCGAGATTTTAGTTCATGATGTGTAGGAGCACGACAACGCAAAATGACTGTCGGTAGTGAAATTATATAGACACAAATAAACTCACCGTTTTCTATAATGATAAGTAAACAGGTCATAGATTTAAAGTGTGCGCTATACCGATCGGGTGGACTGACCTCGGGGTTTTTTTTTCAGAGACTGTATAAAATGTCGTCACTGTAAAGAGACTGACAGCGCTGCAAAAGAGCCGCAGCCACACTCGCCGGCGAACTACTGCATATGGATTCTCGGCTGTCAGTAGGATGGTGACCGCATGACTGCAGAGAGAAGGTCAACCAGCTGGTGTCTCACGGGTTGTCTTAATCAGATATTAAGTAGCTTGTACCTGATCATCGTCACAGCAGCACGCGGAACAAGTCACATTCATAATAGCAAGACATCATCGTCTGAACACCTACTTCAACTTCTCTCATGTAAAGCGAAGACCCCGCTTCAAGTTCACAGCACGCCCACTAATCTAGTCAACAATTTAAGAACTAGATATGCTCTAATGCTTGTCCGATTGTGTGCCTGAAGGTTCATTAGTGCCATCTAGTGCATGGATGTTTAAATGATGACACGCTCCCTGATCGCAATGATTCTCGAGTTGCTGCCCTGTCTGTCACTTCTCCCAAAGATGCAGGTTTTCATCTTAATCGTCTTTAACTACTTCCTCAATGAATGAAGTTGTTATTTCCAGGAATTTACAAAACCGGGTTTGCTAAATCTTATTGGCAAGCAACCACATGGGGACAATATGTGGTTTTTATTTCAATTATCCTTGGCATCATGATTTTTATTCCCCATTTCTACGTCTTATGGTTATTTACACCATTGTTTGCTAAATGGCATGCTAGTGGCCATAAAACTGAATTATCTAAGCCCTCTCATCATTCATTGTTGTTTGCCTTTGGGTTCGGTTCTACTCGTGGGACACAAACATCACAGAAAAGAGATATACAGTATTAAAGCAATGACAGTTAATAATAAATACATTTTATTTATATTGCGCTTTATATTTAACAATCTCAAAGTGCTACAAAATAAGAATAAATTACTAAACAAGATAATCTATAGAAGTAATTTAACAAAATCCCTTTCTAAAAAGATAAGTTTTTAGGTTTTGTTTAAAAGCATCAGTCGACCGTAGGGCTCTCAGGTAATCAGAGAGAGAATTCCACAGCCTCGGTGCCACCAAAGAAAAGGTCCTATCACCCATACTGCTAAGCTTAGTTCTGGGAACTTAAAGAATGTTAACATGCACAGAGCAGAGTTAAGCGTGTAAAGCCATGGTAGAATTAAACTTTTTGAAGTAAAAATGGTAAAAATAAATCTTCTGAATGTATGGGCATCCTTGGTAGAGAGTAGGATTTATCACAAGGTCCAGGCTTAATTGCCCTCCATGGCCAATTCATTCTGGACCCCTTATCATTCCCTGTTTCTAAATGGCTATCACTCACACCACTTCATCACCTAACAGCTCATGTGTGATGAATGTATTGGCACATACATGGCTACCGTCGCATCATCCAGGTGGGTGCTATACATTAGTGGTGGTTGAAGCGACTCCCCACTTACTGAAGTGCTTTGAGTAGTGAGAAAAGCGCTACATAAATATAAAGAATTATTCTGTAGAATAAGAAAAAGAAAAGAGCAGCTAATTAAAGAATTACCTCAATTAAAGACAGCCTGACTGACTGATTTTGTACGTAATTGGAACAGAAATCTACAAATGTAGGGGTACCCCAGGACTGAAATTGTGAACCACTGCCTTGTGGATTACATTTTTCGGAATTTATTTGAGAAAGTCCACCCAGCAGGATGAAGTGGGTTCACTGTCAAAACTTTATTAGATAAGGCAATAAAATAACTGATCATTAGATAGATAGATAGATAGATAGATAGATAGATAGATAGATAGATAGATAGATAGATAGATAGATAGAAGGCAACTTTATTTGTCCTCAGGAGGACATTTGGCTTTTAACAAAAGCTCTTTATATAAATAAATATACAAATAGGTACATCAACAGAAACAAAAATAAAAAACAGTGAGAAATATGGAGCTTTAATAATAAGTTGCAGCTTGCATATTAATGTATAAATAATAAACAATAAAGTTAAATAATAAGGTAGAAAAACAAACCATGCACATTTCCTAACCCGCTTAATCCAGACCAGGATTATGGGGGGTGCTGGATCCTATTACATCTTGCATAGGGCAGAAGGCAGCAATAAACCGTGGACTGGGCTCTAGTCCATTGCAAAGTGAACACACACACACACACAGGCCAGTTTAGCACTGCTAAATCACCTAATCTGCGTGTGTTTGGACAGTGAAAGGAAACCAGAGCGCCAGGAGGAAATCCATACAGAGACGGAGAAAACATGCAAACTCCAAACAAGAAGACGTGGTTACCAAATCCTGGTCTCCTTATGGTGTGGGAACAGCGCTACTACTGTGCCACTGTGCCAGCCTTTCTGAGATCACCATTACAGAATAGGGAGTATTGCACAAGACACAGCAGGCAATGATGGCCTGAGTATTTAAGCCTTGCTTCACTGACCAGTTGTGATTATTTAGTAGAATTCAACAAATAGCTGTGAAGTTCTGGACTGTGATAGGAAATGGAAAAACAGGAGAACATGAAATCTTGAAAGGAATCAGATGGAACAGAAACCCAACAGTTACAGAGGCCCTCGGGACTGAAGTGGGATCACATCAGCTAACAGGTTCATTATGGAAGGGTTTTAGTTCTTGAGGGAGAGTGGGGAGCACCATAATGGGAGGACAAAACAGTGAATATATTTAAGTAAAGAATTTACACAGTTTGTCTACAGGTCACCAAACAAAAAAAAAGCTGGAGACAGACACCCTGTGGTGATGTTTTGTTTAGTGAATTCAGATTGAAATGAGGCTGACTAACATTTCAACTCATTTTAATGAAAATAGTGGGTTGGATAATGGATGGATACCTTCATTTTCCTACTGACAACATCAACAGCGGTCTTCTCTCAACTAACACTAAAGTCACACTTGGAGTCTTCACATGCTTCATTTTTTGTATCGATACCACTCACATTCACGTAGCCATCAGGTATAAATGTATAAACTCCTCACTCACTCACACAATGTTTCCTCACCTCGGTTTCACTAATTTACCATTTTTCGTCCTCAGTCCCATACACAGCAGACACACTCCCAAGTCTTCCAGTTTATTGACGTAGGCGTACAGCATCCAAAGACTCTGTGATGACTGACCACATCAATGAAGAGAGGACAATGTGGACAGGTGCCAGTAACGGCTCCAGTAAACCTCTGGCCTGATATTTCATGTGATTCTGTGGACTGGTCTGTGATTTAAACGCAGGATTTTGTTCTGCCTGCGGTGCGTTGGCACCCTGCCCAGGATTGGTTCCTGCCTTGTGCCCTGTGTTGGCTGGGATTGGCTCCAGCAGACCCCCGTGACCCTGTCTTCGGATTCAGCGGGTTAGAAAATGGATGGATGGATGGATTTGTTCTGCATTTTTACTGTGATACCCAAAAAATAATTAAAAAGTAATTCACAAAACAGTCAGCGTTTCAATACTGCAACATTTGTAAATTGTAGCCCCTCATGCAGACTATATAAAATACCATACCATACCATTTTTATTTGTTGAGCGCTTAAAGACACAGCATTAAAAATGATCAATAGAAAAGTAAAATAACTGAAATGAAAGGTATTATCTGAATGATAATTAAATATTTAAAGTAATTTTTATTCAGTGAATCACCAAAAATAAAAAAGGGCATCAATGTATTCAATAAGCAGTTAATATGCTACACATATTAAATAAAATCAAATTTCCCATATGTAATTTTAAATTTGTTATAATGAATTCCATAAAACAGACCATTACTCTATTGTATATAATTCCTACTTTGTAGAAAAAAATCCAAAAAAGATTCTAAAAAAAATTGGGAGTGGTCTCCCCTAGACTGTCTCGTATACTCAAATATGGAGATGGATATTTGAGGAGTAAACCACAAGACAATGATTACATTTTTATATTATGTACATTAAAGAATAATCAACAACAAATCTAATCAAAGTAATATATTAAACAATTATTATAAAAGTGAAGTTGAATAAATCTGCAGCTGCATGAATAAAAGGTAAAGTACCACTTCCGGTTAACGGAAATTGCCCAAAAGTTGATAGAAATCTACGTTTTTGTATGCAAAATTTAGTTGACCTAGATGTAAAGCGTACTCAGGTTATCATGTTTACATAAACACACACACACACGCATTACTCTCCTATGATGATTAGTCAGGGCCCTGGACAGGATTTTATAGTCTGTATGCAAAAGGCTAATGGGATGCAAGTTCTTACGTTCAGACAAGTCTCCGTTTTTGAGAAGCAAAGCAAGCACAGCCCTTCAACAGGACAACAGCAGTTCGTTATTTTATGCGTTTCCCTTAAAAATCACAAATAAGTCTGCACCTAATAAAAGTCCAAAATATTTTAAAACAACTTGACCATCAGGCCATCTATTCCAGGTGACTTTCAAGTGTTTAGTCCACCGTGGGCTATAGTCAGCTCCTCCAGGCTGAGGTTTCATAGGAGACCTTATTCTGTTGTTGGGATTTGCAGCAGATTGTCTAAGAGGCTCCTGGTCTCAGAAGAGACGTTTATACTTTCAGCACAGAATAACTTATGTAAAAATCCAATGCTAGAGCCCTGATGGCCACAGGCTCCTCAATTATGCACACACCCTCATTTTTCAGGCACTGAATCACTTTACTCTGTGATTTTTGTCCAAAAAAAATATTGTGTAGGAGAATCCATTTGAGTCAATTCTTGAATCCTTGCACGCACAAGAGAATCATGCATTCATCTATACTAATAAAAGGCAAAGCCCTCACTCACTCACTCACTCACTCACTGACTCACTCACTCACTCACTCACTCACTCACTGACTCATCACTAATTCTCCAACTTCCCGTGTGGGTGGAAGGCTGAAATTTGGCAGGTTGATTCCTTACAGCTTCCTTACAAAAGTTGGACAGGTTTTATATCGAAATTCTACGCGTAATGGTCATAACTGGAAGCAGTTTTTCTCCATTTACTGTAATGGAGATGAGCTTCAACGCCGTGGGGCGGAGTTTCGTGTGACATCATCACGCCTCCCACGTAATCACGCAGTACATAGAAAACCAGGAAGACCTCAAAAAAGCGCTCAAGAAAACATGCATTATATAATTGAGAAGGCAGCGAAACAATAAGAAGCGAGTTCTGCTACTTCGGAAACAAAGCACGATGTAAACCTACACTTTAAATTAAGTTCATAGACAGGCTGCCGCTGGCGTTTGTAATTTAGTGCCTGCCCATATAAGGCCGTCCGTCAGCGGCAATCCAATAGCAAACTGCCACGGGTAAATATTCACGGGTGAAGGACTGTGCTTATGGAGAGGAAGATGAGATGGTCAGGGTGGTGTTTGACACAAACTCAGCGAAACTGCCAGAGAAAGTTTTAAGTGCCAGGACTAAGGTAACATTAAATAAAGCTATGGACATAGCACGAGATGGCACCAGCACAGCTGGGAAACTTCGATGCAAGTACACCGAGTGGCTCACGTGAACTGATGCAGTGCACAGATAAAAAGCAACAGTTCCAAAGAGCGCTGAACAAAAACCGAATTACACAATTGAAAAGGCAGCAAAAATATGAAGCGCCTGATAAGCATATTCATAAATGCAGCTACTGTGGAAACAAAGCACACGGTGGTAAAAGTGAATGTCCCGCTAAAGGAAGACAGCGTAAAAAAAACCCGTGCATGCAGTTTGTCACATCACAGATAAAAAGGAAGACGAGCTGTTTATTGATGCAGTAAGGAACTAATCGATGAATGAAACCTCTTATCTTTACAACGATTGACAAACACGGAATGTAACTTGAACACATCGTACAAATACGAGCCTGATTGAAAGAAATAATGATAATCAAATCCTTGATGACAGCAACATTCAATAACACTCACAAAACAATTACTGTATATTGACAGTCATGTTACGTTATTTTTAAAATGTTCCCTTTTCTTTTTCATAACTTCTACTTCTCCACTGCGGTACACGGGTATATATATAAATGTATATATATACCCAGATCTACAATACATACTTTAGCTTAGACAAGTGGTGGCGCAATTGTAGAGTCTTCGCCTCTAACGCCGATATTCGAGGTTCGATTCCCGAGAGGGGATGTACGTACTATGTACGCCGCTACCGATTCATTTTACCTTCCCATCTCCTTGGTTTGGGACGTATGAAAAAATATTAGGTTAACGCAGAATCATGTTACGTTATTTTTAAAATTTTCCCTTTCTTAGCACAAGCACAGTTGAGAAGCTTCGATGCATGTACTCCATAACGCGTTAAAAAATAACGCATTTAATCACACTTTCAATTCCAAGCAAACGGGAACTTTTGTCAATGCATGATTTCCTGGTACATCCATTACACTGATGCACACATCACAGCTACAAAAATGTTAGAGTCGGAATAAAGCGCGTTCCTACGACTGATCATTTCGACTACCCGAGCGAAGCCTTGATAAAAGCATGGTTTTGTGCACACTGAAAAGCAAGCAAAATTAGATGCATTACAGAAAGCGGACTTTGTGGCTCTTACTGGGGATCATTGGACTTCCATGACCGTTAGTAATTCTGATTACATCTAATTACAAAATGTTCAATGATCACACTGTTTTAGCCTAATGTACAAAATAATTTTGGCTAATGTTACTCAGAGTTTAAAGAGTAAGCTGGTCAAATTACCTTTTATGTTTCTGACTTATTTTTTTAAGAAGAAAAACTGCACTTTATGTTGAAATTTTGGTTATTATTATTTAAAGACAATACTATTCTGAAAATGTACTTAAAGTACTTAAACTACCACTTTATTTTTAAGTCTGCCCAATTTTAACCAGGGATGATATTTTTGTTTCTGTTTTGAATTCAAATGCAGTTTAAAAACTTTTTTCAGAAATTAAAACAGCTTCAGTTTACAATATTCATGTCCATGTCTATTATTTGATTCTGTCGCCCATTAAAACCGTTTTAAATAAAAAAAAAAACATTTGCGATTTGGGGCAAATTTACGGCGATTACATACGATTAATCAAGATTAATTCTTACACAGCCTCTAATTAATTGGATTAATTTTTTTAATCGAGTCCACCCCTAATATATATATGTAGATATATATATGTAGATTTGTATATATATGTGTATATACAGTATATATGTAGATATGTATATGTATATATATGTATGTGTGTATATGTGTATATATATATAACTGTATATATATATATGTATAGATGTATATATATATATATATATATATATATGCCAGCAACACTCATGACAATTACAAAACAATTACATTGTCAATCATGTTACGTTATTATTAAAATGTTTCCTTTTCTTTTTACTTCTCGCTGCCAATCGCAGCTATTTTGCTATATATATATATATATATATATATATATATATATATATATATATATATATATATATATATATATAAATAGATAGATATGACAACAACACTAATATCAATGACAAAACAATTACATTAACAATCATCTTACGTTATTTTTAAAATGTTTGCTTTTCTTTTTCATAACTTCTTTAACACACTACTTCTCCGCTGCGAAGCGCGGGTATTCTGCTAGTCTGTCGAATAAATCCATAAGATCTTGCTTCTTGGCTTTTAAATTCTCAAAAACACCATCATTGAATGAAATATCAAAATTTGAAAAGCGGGGCCAGGACAAGGGTGAGGCAAACGAGGCACTTGCCTCAGGTGAACAAGGGGAAAGGGCACCAAATTGATGAAAAGTGAAAATTAATAAACTGAAAAATAAAAAATAAGAAAAAAAAAAGCCAAATGTATGTTGCAATGTTTGTCAAATGCCTTAAGCAACACAGACAATTTGCTTTGGATGCTCTCGCTCGATGCACTCATTTCCCAAGGAGTACTAGATATTTTAATATCACAAGTTAGATGGAGATATGAAGAACTATATGGGATTTTGGCCGATGGATACAGAAATTTCTAAAAAAGCATCGTGTGATTTATCCCTGAAATATCCAAATGATATAAATTCGGTAGAATTCTTATCAGAAATAATCAGTTTCAAAAATCAGGCAATGAAATTAATTCCAGATTTTAAAGCAGCTATAAGTTTAGATCATTTAAAACAATTCTTGCATATAGTTTAGTTCAGTGCTATCCAAATTTAGAAGTTGCATTGAGAATATTTCTAACACTTACTGTAGCTTCTGATGAAAGAAGCTTTAGTAAACTAAAAATTATCAAAACATATTTCAGATCATCACTTGCTCAGGAAAATTAGTCAAATATGGCGATTTTATCAATTGAACAGGAATTGACAAAACAAATTAATTTTGATAAAATAATTGATGGATTTGCTTCAATAAAAGCAAGAAAAGGAAAACTTTAAAAAATATTTTATTTTAGGCATTTATTTAATTATTTATAAATTGTAATTATATTACATTTTGTTTTGTCTAAACTATTATTGATATTATTTTGTCTCTAATTTACTGAAAAATGTGTAATATTCTAATTCATCTCATGTGCAATACTTATTTTGCTTTTCTTTTGTTAAGATTGGTATGATTATATTTTTAATATGTGCAGTTGTATATGTTCTTATTACTATTGTACTATTACTGTGCTCTGTGATTTTTTATTTAATAATTAATACATTTATTTTTTTCTCAAAATGATTTATTTATTTATTTGTATTTAATACTTATTAGTAATAAAACACTACAGTATATACATGGGGACGCAACTTATCCTCCTGCCTCATGTGCACTCCGCCTTCGCCTTTTCCATGTTCTCCGTTATATTCTGAGTATACTGTTGACAAAACAACTTGACTTCAATTTTTGAACATTCTAACCAGAGTCATAAAGATGAAAAGTACATACTCGTCAATCTCCATCTCTTCCAGAAGAACTCAAAACACTAAGGAAATGGGCACCCTTTAGCAAACTGTTATTGAAATGCCAGTATAAAGGAGAGGTACTTTGAAAATGGGAAACTTTGAGAAGGACAAGACTGTGATCGGAGTAGCCAGAGGGATGAATGGAGCATGGAAAGAGATGGAAAGACATCTCCAGTAGTGTATTATTGCTGTTTGGGTTGAGGGAACGTTTAGCTCCACTCATGTCATTGTTAATACCCACAGTCTATATTCTTTTAACCCTAAAGCTGTAGCCTGGCGTAGGACACCCTGAATCGATCTCAGAAACAGCTGGTGATCAGGGAAATGGTGACAGACGTTTACACTACTCTAGCCCTCAATAAACTTCAAAATACGGATTATGCTCTTGTTACTGTAGGCGCCACGAAAGCTCAGCAGAGACGAGACTACACCTTACAGATGTAACCGAGTCTCTGCTTTCCACTTCTTCATCCTCGCTCATTGCACCCGTGCCCGCAGGTCACATCAGCTGCACCCTGAACTTTCAATGGGCCGCTATTTTCGTAGACTGAGCTCTTAACTTTATTTTGCTTTACAGCTACTAGCAGACCCGTCTTTTCTTTTTCTTGCCATGGGTTTTACTCTTTCTGTTTCTTCCTCCATTTCCTGAACTGCTCTTTCGTCTGCTTTCTGCTGTGTCTTCAGTCTCATGGATTTCACCCTCAGAACTTCTCTCAGCTCTAACACTTTCACCCTCTCTTTTCTTTTTTATAACATATGTTTCTTTGATAACGAGCAGAGCTCCTCTGTCTTTCACAGCAGCCGTACTCACAGGCTGCTAGGTGCTGTAATTTCTGTGGGACACCGTTAGCACTCCGCTCGTCATCACTCTCGGGCGCGAGCCGCAGCCGGATCCACCTGCTCCGCTTCAAATTCAAGTGCCGATCGCGTCATCTTTACAGATAATGTACTGTTCTGATCCTAAACACTCTGACCAGAATTCTCCATTCAGAATAAAGGACTTGCCTCCATCACTTTTTGAAAAGCCAGGTACATCCGAATTGTCTGTCTCATCAGAGCGCTTACATTGGTTAGTTAGCCTTGTGTCTTACCTGTCCACATTTAAAACATTTATTTAATTCTGATAATATACAGATTACGTAATTAAATCCACTCTAAATATCAGGGCCACATCAAGATCACCCTGTAAATAATTCAAAATCATGCGCACTTGTCTCCGAAAAGAAACGTCATGTTTTAAATTGGACGATCGACTTTGCAGGGAAATCGTCGTAACTTTCGATTTGATCTTCCTCCATTTCCTGAACTGCACTCTCGCTGCTTTCTGCTGGGTCTTCAGTCTCATGGATTTCACCCTCAGCACTTCTGTCAGCTTTAACATCTCCTTATCCTCTATGCATATATATTTCAACTTCTTTTATTAGGATATATTTTTAAATAGGGGTACATTTGAAATAATCAATCTCCGTGCTTCAGTTGAGAGAGGCAAAAGAGAAGGTGCCGTGAATAATCACACCTTTTTGTACAAGAGTGTGTATGAATGTCTCATCATTTACAAAAACAAGTTTTATTCATCCGAGAGGTAGATCGGATATTCTAACAGCCTCCTAACGTGCCGACTTCCGCTACCCACGTCTCAGCGAGACCATTGCATTAGCAAGTAACTTCACGCAATGCTTTCGTGTAATGTTGTGGAAGTTGCCCGGCAGCAAAACAGGCGGCGTTTCTATGGCCGCGCCACAATTACGGTACTAGAATCAGTGGAAAAAATAGCAGCTAGCCAACAAATAAATCCCTACACATTATAGGTAAATAAATAAATAAACAAACAAATAAATGAAAAAAGATAAAGATAACTATACTCACAGGCCAGCTCCACGTATTTGATGGGCAGCTCGATCGTTTGGAAGCACAAGTGTTCAAAGCGCCGCCTCGAGGTTTGAGTGAAAAAGGCTTATCCCGCGTGGGCGTGGTCATATGTCAATCATTGCGGGCATCAGACTTTTAGATATTAAGATTTTTTGTCAATCGCTTCTTCATCCGATCATTTCTTAGCTCATTGGTTTCAATCAACTTTCATCCACAGGGATACTTCTCATTTATTTTATACTGCAGCCAATTGCTTTAGCGATATCATGGAGCCGTTCTCGGTGCAAGCATCTTGTTCTATTCAACAATAGTTTAAACAACGGTGCGGTATATAGTTACCTACACCTGCGACAGCAGCGTACGAGTGCCATTTACAGCATATCTCTCTGTCGAGTGGATTATTGCGATTATAATACCACGTTATTTATGTTTAGGGGTTTAAAAAATAAAAATCACAAAAAGTTAGATATACGATGTTTATTTACTGTTGTTTGGTGCTGCTGTTACTAAGCAACATTTGAAGGGAATTAAGATTTCAATGAACATATGAAAGCAGATCTGTGTTTGCCTAATTTAAGTGAGTTCACCGAGATTTAAGTGTAAACTATATAATCAAGTCAGTCAAATTAATACAAATATTTGACTGTTTTGATTACTCGAAAGTCCAATTGCATGCATGTATGCGATTACTGTGTAAGACTTTACAACTAACAGTCATAATCAGTTAAGAACATATTCCATAACTTGCAGTGATGTGGTTTCATTGTAATGTCTTGATTTTTCCTAAAGAGGGGGAGCTTCTCCCATCTTAGATCAACCAATGACAAATGCTGTTAAGTGACTTTTACCAGTGCAGTTCATAAATTGGCAAACAAATGAACGCAGCAAGAGAACAACAGAACTTCCACATTTGATGAACATGTGGGGAAAATAAGATTAAACATGTAGCAAAAGGCGAAGTGATTGAAGCATTTAAAATTATGAAGGAAATTAGTCCAGTGGATCGAGACTGTTATTTTAAAATGAGTTCATCAAGAACACGGGGACACAGATTACATCTTGCCTGAAAAAGGGGCCTGAGTTGTCTCGAAAGCTTGCATATTGTAATCTTTTTAGTTAGCCAATGAAAGGTGTCATTTTGCTTGACTTTTCACAAAATTCATAATGGCTAACACGGTACAACACACAAACATTAGGAAGTTTTTCATTACACAGAGAGTCACAGACATGTGGAATAAGCTACCACGTAATGTGGTAGACAGTAAGACTTTAGGGACTTTCAAAACTCGATTTAAGTGGATAGGACTGGTGAGCTTTCTTGGGCTGAACAGCTTGTTCTTGTCCTGATTGTTCTAATGTTTTAGCCAATACAAGAAACCACTGAACATGGACAACGTCCTGCTGAATGCAAGTGGAAGAGGAAGACAAAGAGAAGCGAGGATGTGTAGTGGAATGGTGAAGGCAAAACAAGAGGACACAGGGAGAAACAGAAGAGGGCAAATACATCAAATGGCTCGGACAATGGACCACTTAATCAACAATAGCCTTACAATTGCAGAGGCCAAGTAAAGAGTACTGAATAATTTTGGCTGATCCATTGTGTCCTCCATCATCCAAACATTCCAGAGGGAAAACAGGTAATGTAACAATACTGTAACTATTTATGCAATTCCACTTGTAGCTATTACAGTAAACTAGCCAACCCGCGGCGTACCATACGCCGCATAATCAAGCCGATTTTTTAATGATTTTTAAGCACAGGGACAAAATTAACATTTGAAAAATCGGTAATGTAATAAATCAGCAAGAAAAGAAACATTGTAACAATGCACAGAACGAACCAACACACAATCGTCTGTGATTGAAAACTGGCGGACCGCCATCGTGGAGGGAATTGAGTGCACTGTGCTCAGGCGCGTGTGGAACGGCAGGAGAGGAGAAGGATGTCCACTCGGCTCCCTCTGTCATGCAAGTCTGCTGATATGTCGTTCAGTATGCACTGCCCGCTCATGTGCCCACCTCCAACTCGTCACTTGAGTCGTTGTCGTCTTTACACAGTCCAGAAGCACCTGTGACTCACGTAGACGTTTCATTGGTCTGTGTGGTTTTGGCTGCTTTTCTATATATAATCCACCAAGACACCCGACCACGGTAGTAGTGAGGTGGGAGGGGGATGTGCACAAAGGGTTGGGACGGAATGAGTAGGAGCGTATGAGTCGCACTTAGTGGGAATTCCACGGTTTGCAGCCCGAATGGGGTTCAACGGCTTACCCACGCCTCTCTGCGCCGGGTAGACACACGCTCAATGTCATGCATAATTATTAATTGAATGCTAAACACTTCTGGAAAGACGCGGTTGTCTAAAACGGGTTGGTTTGGGAATACAACAGTAAGTGAATGAAAAGATGGAACTCTGGAGAGAGGAAAATACAATACAATAGTGAAGCTGCGGCATAACAAATGAGGCATAATTATTTATTGATGGTTGAACACTTCTGGAAAGACACAGTTGTCTAAAAAGGGAGGGTTTGAGGATACAACAGAAAGTGAATGAAAAGATGGAACTCTGGAGAGAGCAACATATAATTGTGAGTGAAGAAGACGCATGTTTGTCGCGGATGCGAATTGCTATATGTAGCGTGTAAAACAGTTCGCTATGGTGCACGCGGTCGCGGTGTCGTAATCGAAAACTCGGTTTTTAAAGACTGCTTACTTCATTGTGTTTTAACCTCAGTTGGAAAGGATTGTTTTAAGGATCCCATGGGATATCCCTCTCAAACAGTTTTACATGCTGCATATGGTGATTCACCTCCACGAGAAACATGCCTCTATGAACAGTCAACGTGGCTCGGAGGTGCCAGGAGTTGGTGGGGGTGGCCCCTTCCTGTGTGCGCCATAGGTGTCTCGCTTGTCGGCGGCTCAGTGAATCCACGCCCCTTCTGGCGTGCTTTCTATGGTTGTCTTGCCTTAGTGAATTATATATATATAGATACAGTAAATACATAGTCTGCTGTATAGCACTGAACTGTTACCTCATGCTGATTGCAGAAGTGCAGCATTCATAACTCAGCTGGAGAAAGAACTCTGCTATATTCTCATTGCAAGAAGTCAATTACAGATAACGACACATTCAACCCATCACCTCTGTCAGCCTCTCTACAATAAAAAGGATTGGAGTGGACCATACAGTGCCGCATTGGACAGTATAGTGACTTTCAGCATGGCCTGTATATACAGTACTTGAGCACAAATCAATGTACTTTACTATAACTGGATGAGGGTCTTGTTCAAAAAGCGGACACCTGATCTTAAAATTGTCCTACCTGTTGTTTGTCTTAGACTGACCTGCCCCTACTACAAACCCTGAACTTAGGTTTGTGGGGGTAAGGCCAGGTACACCAGGGTCCCTAATCTTAAAATAGTGTAAAGGTGCCTAATCTTAAAGTTGAACCCTGGTGTATAATGGTGTCCGCTTTTTGAACAAGACCCCTGGATGATATGATTTGCAATAAGTAAACAATCTTCAAGGCTGATTTTATAGGCTTTTTTTACTATAAAGGATGGTCACAAAAACCCCTCACATTATTGTGTTTGTGGCCGAGGCTCGTTTCCACCTGTCCAAGTGCAGAAGATGTAGTCAAAATCTTATAGGCCACCCAACTATGTTGAAACTTGGAATTGGAATTGGAATTTTTAAGATACAAAGCACACTTCCAGTGCACACTGAGATTTTGATAATACGTCTAAACATTTAGACTATTACAGTTTAAGCCAGGGATGAACAACATCAGTCCTGGCTGCAGCACTTTGTTCCAAACCTGATTCTTAAGGAGAAGTCCATTATTGGCAGCTGAAGAACTTACTGTCCAAGCAACATTTTAATGCTTCATTTAAGTTGTCTCGCTTGTTAACATTTCCCACACTTAATTGCTTATTTTACCCTTAAAAGGCTACATTCACTGTTTAATTGCTTTTAATTAGCAATTAAATCCAAATGACAAAGGAACCAATAGTTCTCCATCTAACTTGTTTCCATTTACACCTGAGTGGATTCATCATGAAACTCTCTGGTTGAATAAAATATTTGGAAAGAAACTGAAGGGAAAAAAGTAAAAGACTGATAATTATTTGTTCATTTAAGGCTTCAAATTGTCATAAACCAACAGTGGGGACTGTCAGGTTAGAGGCATGAAAAGAAATCAAACAATGAAACAATAAAGGATGCTGATGTAAACGAAAAAAAAGAAAAATAAAGAAAGAAATTTGGTTTTATTCTACCACAAGTTCCGACAGTGAAGAATATGAACAGTGAATAGAATCGTATTCCTGTGAATGCAGAGAAGTGGGTGTCACAGAACCAAAACCACACAATCAATTGACGTACACTGTGACACTCTGGAAAAAAAAAAAACCTTTGTCAGCCTCAGGGAATCTACCCAGTGAATGGCACCAAAAAGTAAAGTCAGCAGCTCTTCAATAAAAGAAGAAACAAGTGACTTATGTCAGCCCTATGGAAGAAAATTATGAATACAGACACCCCCTGCTTCCTGTCAGAAGCAATAGCTCCCTTGTTGGAATAAGTTCTTTTAAATAATAGCATTTTAAGTAACCGAAAATACAGAGATATGATATTAAAGGGTGATATCCCTCCCATGGTGATTATGGCAGTACAAAAAAAATCACATAAGAGAATTATACTTAGCTTTCTTTAATGACGGTTTATGCGGTATAACAGATGAAAGGAAGGTATAGCAGACACTACCAAGGTCGGATCTTGATCTATAGAGTCTGCCATTTTCGTCACTGCGCTGAAAGGATTTTCGGGACGAATGACGATATCATCCGGCCGTCAGCTTCAAAGGGTTTTGCTGTGTCCAAGCCTTTTTTATACTGGCTGCTCCATGTGCTGGTCCTCTCTGGTCTCCAAACAAGGACAGTAAAGACTCAACCTCACCTCCAAATATACAATAATAGCACAATGCCTTTACTCGACAGTTGTCCCCTTCCTTCTTCAAACTGCTAACCTAGTGGTTTCTAAATGCAGGCGAACTAGCCCCTGTGTGCCAAAATTGGCCTGCTCATGTGAATGAATTCATAGAAGTGTTTTACAGAGACAGTGACATTAACCTTAATATTATAACAAACATATTATAACACCCCCTCCACTGGAAATCCCCGATTTAAGCCATAAAACACAGGCAGGAGAAAGCGTTAATCGTTATTCTTTATCTAAATTTCCGAAGATGCAAAAAGCATCATATCAATGTTTTTGCAAAGAAAAAAGTGTCCTCTGCGCTATATTTATGCAATCCATTCATTAGGTCACTATTCTTTTAAGGGAATTCATTACAAATTCAGAAACTTACACACAGTTGCTAACAGGACATGGCAGATGTTGATACTTTAGATGACTACAATTTGATTGATAGTCCTGTTTGTTTAGGATGTATGTGACTTTTTGAATGTATATTTTTCATTTTTATTTTAGGAGATGTGTGAACTTTGCCACATACATCTTGTTTTTCAAAAAGTAAAGAACAATGGCCTCATTAATTTTATAATCCAGCTTTGGTACCAAAACAGGAAACTTAGTACTATAGAAGAATGGTTATGCCATAAATATAACATTTCTCTTAAGGGGTTATATAAATGACAAGAAATACATTTTATCATAGTGAAAAATAAAATAACAGTGTCAGCTTTTAAGCATACGCTTAAAAGGATATGAGACTCAGACACACATTGGATCAGGGTTCTGATTCAACTCTTACAGCCCCATATCTAAATTAATAAAACTCCTACCAACAATCCAGAGCCTAACTGGGCTCATACAGCCTGGGATCTATACAGCTCCTATTTTGCAGCCAATCACTGAGCAACAACACTGCTCATCATCCAGCTGCCTCTGCGCTTACTCAGAACTCCTCAGAAGATGGATCGACCTCTACCTTATGCCCCACGGAGTTTAAATAGAGGCTTCAGTTATTCCTATCAGCCTATCTGACCCACCTGCTAAGGGGTAATCTGAGCATACTCCTTCAATTTATTTCATCTGTAGACACAGTATGGCAGCCCTTAACTAATTATCAAACATTCAGAAACTAAAATAAACTAAATAAATCAAACTAAATAAACATCAAACAAACTTTAAATGACATCAAATCTTCCTGAAGGTGTGACGACTTCCATGCAATCAATTTTTATCTTTCTGCATTGTGTTTGTTCCACTGTGTGGGCAGGTCTGCAAATTGGAAGGTGACAAAGCAGTTTCTGTCCAGCTCATCATCTAGGCTGTCAACCTGGTGCCAGTTTATGTCTGGGCATTCAATAGTACTGTTTGCCCACTGCTTCAATAGTGTCAGTCTGCCACAAAGTTAAAGTTGTAAACCCATTCTCCTGCATGTACTCTACACTTTCTGTAGTTCTCACCCTTTAATAACAACAACAACAACAACAACAACAACAACATTTATTTATATAGCACATTTTCATACAAAAAGCAGCTCAAAGTGCTTTACATAATGAAGAATAGAAAAATAAAAGACACAGTAAGAAAATAAAATAAGTCAACATTAATTTACATAGAATAAAAGTAAGGTCCAATGGCCAGGGTGGACAGAAAAAACAAAACAAAAAAAAAACTCTAGACGGCTGGAAAAAAAAAAAAAATCTGTAGGAATTCCAGACCATGAGACCACCCAGTCCCCTCTGGGCATTCTACCTAACATAAATCAAACAGTCCTCTTTGTATTTAGGGTTCTCACGGAAGGACTTGATGATGATGGTCACGTAGACTTCTGGCTTTTAATCCATCCATCATTGTTGGAGCATCATGAAGCTTTGAGTAGGTGGAGGTGGCGCAGGCCACCACTACAAAGAAACCGGAAAAATAAACAGAAAGAGAGTAGGGGTCAGTACAGATTTTAGAGCCACCATGAATAGTAATTATGATGAATTGAACATACAGACTATCAGGATTAAGTTAAAGTGAAGTTATGAGAAGGCCATGTTAAAGTAATGTGTTTTCAGCAGTGTTTTAAAGTGTTCCACTGTATTAGCCTGGCAAATTCCTATTGGCAGGCTATTCCAGATTTTAGGTGCATAGCAGCAGAAGGCTGCCTCACCACTTCTTTTAAGTTTTGTTCTTGGAATTCTAAGGAGACACTCATTTGAGGATCTGAGGTTACGGTTTGGAATATAAGGTGTCAGGCATTCCAATATATAAGATGGGGCAAGATTATTTAAGGCTTTATAAACCATAAGCAGAATTTTAAAGTCAATTCTGAATGACACTGGTAACCAGTGTAGTGACATCAAAACTGGAGAAATGTGTTCGGATTTTCTTTTCCTAGTTAGGATTCTAGCAGCTGCATTCTGCATTTGTTGCAAACGATTTATGTCTTTTTTGGGTAGTCCTGAGAGGAGTGCGTTACAGTAATCTAGTCGACTGAAAACAAATGCGTGAACTAATTTCTCAGCATCTTTCAGTGATATTAGAGGTCTAACTTTACTTATGTTTCTTAAGTGAAAAAATGCTGTCCTATTGATCTGATTAATATGTGATTTAAAATTCAGATTACAACAATTACCCTTTTTAAGCTTTTTACCTCCGTCTCGACTTTTAATCCTAATGTATCCAGTTTATTTCTAATAGCCTCATTGTATCCATTATTGCTAATCACTAAGATTTCAGTTTTCTCTTTATTTAACTTGAGAAAGTTACTATTCATCCATTCTGAGATACAAGTCAGACATTGTGTTAGTGAATCAAGAGAATCGGGGTCATCAGGAGCTATTGATAAGTACAGCTGTGTGTCATCAGCATAGCTGTGGTAGCTCACGTTGTAACCTGAGATAATCTGACCTAACGGAAGCATGTAGATTGAGAAGAGCAGCAGACCCAGGATAGAGCCTTGTGGAACAACATATCGGATATCATGTGTCTTTGAGTTGTAATTCCCACAACTAACAAAGAATTTTCTCCCTGCCAGGTAGGATTCAAACCAATTTAAGACCGTGCCAGAGAGGCCCACCCATTGACTAAGGTGATTTCTAAGAATATTATGATCAATGGTGTCAAATGAGGCACTCAGATCTAAGAGGATGAGAACAGATAAATGGCCTCTGTCTGCGTTCACTCGCAAATCATTTACTACTTTAACGAGTGCAGTTTCTGTGCTGTGATTTGTTCTAAAACCCAACTGAAATTTATCAAGAATAGCATGTTTACTGAGGTGGTCATTTAACTGCATAATGACTGCCTTCTCCAGAATTTTACTTAAGAAAGGCAGGTTAGAGATGGGTCTAAAATTTTCAAGAGCCGAGGGGTCGAGATTATGTTTCTTAAGTAGGGGTTTAACTACAGCAGTCTTAAGACAGTCTGGGAAGACCCCCGTATCTAATGACGAATTTACTATGTCAAGAACATTATCAATTAACACGCCTGATATTTCTTTGAAATAATTTGTTGGTATAATGACCTGTAAAAACCCAAAACAGAAGTTAAGGAAAAAGATTTGGGAAAAGAAAACAAAGAGTTAAAACAACTGATTTCCAGCACCATGGTACTATTTTTTCCAGTTGGTGCCTGTGTCTTGTAAGTGCTGGATGGGATAAATGGACAAGGGTTGAAAGCAGTTTCTTACCCACTGGCAGGCCATAATGAATTCAACACAGGAATGGACTGCAGTGATATTTCAGTTCTGATATTAATTGTAGTTTTAGTTTTTATTTTATTTTATAAATTCATTTTTATTTAGTCCTAGTTTTCAGTGGAGTCAACAATTTTAGTTTTTATTTAGTCCTGTGTTTAAAATTTTAGTTTTTATTTTATTTAGTTGTTGCCTTTATACATAATATTAGTGCAATTTTAGTTTTTTTTTTTCTGTTGCAAGACCACAGATTCTGGCCTACATATATTTCAATGCAAGTTATGTTTCAGTCAACAAAATACTCTCACAGTTCATAATGACAGCTTGACTATCAATGATTAAACAGATTAAGTGGCCTAATGAGTATTGTCAACAAGATCAAATGTTTCAACCCAAGAAATCAGTCTGTGCAAGAACGTTGCTGTCAAGCTTTAAACAAGCGCACATTTTGAGAGATCTGTTCGTGTTGCAACGGCGTCCATTGTAGAGATAGCCACACACTGAAAATATTCGCTCGATGAGCCCCTATAATGCAAGTGCACAGACGAGGTTCTCAGCCACCGGCGTCAGCAGACTGTACTGTATGTTGATGATTTTTACTGCCAGTACTGAAGGGCAGTGACGTGCGGTGAGGTTCATTGCTGGTGAGGCACTGACTCCTTCAGAATAAGATTTACAAATATATGAACTTAAAAAAGTAGCTTATTCTCTATTTAATTGGTAGCCAGCATGCACATTGACTACTGGTTATGTTTCATATCTCATCAGCATTCTTTATATACACATAGGTAATGTACATGTTTGGCTAAGAAAGAACGTTACATTTATAGCGGCAAGAAAGAGTGGAGAGAGGTCATTCGCTCTGCACGCTCCATGTGTTCTAAATTTGCTGCTGCAATTCCACAATTCATACTCATTCAATACAAATAAACATAGAGAATGGTGTACAAAAAAAACGGATTTCAATTGGGACCTTAATTTAAATATTTATTTGTTTTTAAAAGCTTTTAATTCTGATGCTTTAATGAGTTTTAATACAGTTCAACAAAAGGATAACAAGAAAAACAAAATAATATTTTATTTAAGGTCAAAATTTAGTCTTTAAATATTGGATTTTTTTTTCTTAGTGTGATCCCATTTTTAGCTAAAATTGAAAACCGTTTATGGTCTTACTTTTATTTGGAAATAAGTCCATGCACCTATCTTTCTCCACAAAAGTCTCCATCATTTTCTTGTAAAAGTCCTCCTTATTTTCCTTTAGTTTTAAAAATCTTAATCTTTCATTTTGCCAGTCAGTCCGAACAAAAATAAAAACAAACGGACCACTGCAGTGCACTTGACTTTTTGATATCGCTAGCTTATTGGCGTCTGCATAGAAGAATAGCAGCAACGAGCACCCGTTGTGCTCACATGCGCCCCCTGCAGGGCAGCACGTTACTGTCTGCCTCATCTTGTGCCTTTTCACTGCGGTTTTATGTCCGATCAGCAAGACTAAATATGTCACACACATTCATTAATTAGACAGACTGTGGAAAGTCAGGGTGTATAATAAATGTGTCTGCACACATTGGCGAAATACTGAGGGACATCAACAGGCACATGCCAACTGCATGCATTAACCCAGTGTTTCTCTCTTGTATTTGATCAGGAAATGCACACATTCAGCGATTTTGACTATAAGAATGATCAGAATTATTGGAATCATACAGAAAAAAAAATTTATAGCACAGACCAGTGAACACATTTATTTTATGTTATCATTATTAGTTTTTTTTTTTTTTTCATGATGATGCCTGCCCTGACCGCACACCCTTGTACTGAAGTGCAGTCATGGTGCCAGAGAAGTATTGGACTTCCAATAAGTATTTATCCAGATGGTCATGCATAGAATCTCCAACATTTTCACATTACATTTGCTTTTATTATTTTCTGTGCTGTAATTAAAGTATTTCCACATGTTACTTTCTCACTTTCTCCTCACAAACATCAGTGCAAAACTCGCCATCGTCAACCACATGCACTTACTGCTTCAACCCGATGATCCAAATGTGCTCAACAAACAAACAAAGGTCCTTTACGGAAGTTGCGCCACGTGACTCAGAAGTGCAAGGTACAAGATCACTGCATAGTGAACAGCGCAATATAACTGAACGCTCAGGGCAACCAATGAATAACCGCTCTGCACGACTGAATTGGATTGAACTAAAATGCTATTGTTGTTTGTTTTGTTATCGTTTTAGTTTGTTCAAATATCACTAATTTTTATTTGTATTTAGTTTTAGTTTCTTTGTTTACCTTAATTCCAGTTCTCGTTCGTGTAAAACGAAAAACAATATTTTTAGTTCTAGTTCTCACTGTCATTATGAAAATATCACTGGAATGGAGGCAAAACTTTCAGTTTCCGTTCCAATCAGAATGACCAGATAATGCACGGGCGAGGGAAGAATGGATATTTTGAACAGCTTGTTCCCCCAGCATGAGAGGTATTAGTGGTCACCAGCTGGAGACCAGTCAGGACATCCACAGGGTTGCATGGAAATTGTGGAATGGAAGAGACAACCCTGTTGGGGTCCTTAGGTGCTACATGGAGCAGCTGTGAAGAGCAGATCTCCCTATTTCAGGCAGCTTCCATATGACCCAGAAGTGACACCAGAATTGCTCCCAGTCCTGCTTCATGCTGTGAGTCGAAGTCGAGAGGTGGGAGATGAAGCTCACGTGGAGAAGTGAATGAGAAGGTATTTGTTAAAATAAATTGTTAATTGAAACCGGGACTTGTAGTGGTTCTGTTGTGTTTGGGACTGGGGGGCTCAGTGGTGCCCCATACAGGCCAGAGTCTCTATTTTATGTTAAACTCTGGCTTGGAAATTGTGGAATAAAACCTCTCTAAAATTCAAGTGCCAAATCCAACTGGTCAGTCAGCTCCTGGCAGCTGAATCTATGAATTTGCCCTCTGTCTTTCCACACATAATCAGACAAAATCTGGCCCTTCAGATGAAACAGGAATAACCAGCTGTGTTGTCATTTAAACAAAATGCAGCCACTTTTCTAATTGGTCACTCCAATTTTTCCATGTGTTAAACTCTGTAAATAAGTCTATTGAATTTTTGCTTTCCTCTTTCTGCCCTGCACGTGTACTTTACCATCTGTCAATAAAGACAACAATTTAGCTTCTTCACAAAGGTGAAGCTGTCTTGGCATGAAGTGCTCTAGCTGTGCCCCGAGGCCACTCTACATTCCTGAGTTTCCTTCCGCAAATCTAAGCTGCTTGTATGATCCGCATTGTAAACAGGTGCTGACAGGCCTGTTTCTGTCACATGTTGCACATCTTTCACTACAATGCACCGGGATTTGTATGGATATCTTAAATCTCACTTGTCCAGCCACATATACTGTACATAGGGCTCTCTGTGTCACAATAGCTATCTGAAAGATTTTCCTGCCTGCTATCCTTTTGCTTTTCAATGTCAGCTCCATTGATCTCTTTATTTAGCTCCTTC
Source organism: Polypterus senegalus (assembly GCF_016835505.1). Taxonomy (NCBI): domain Eukaryota; kingdom Metazoa; phylum Chordata; class Cladistia; order Polypteriformes; family Polypteridae; genus Polypterus; species Polypterus senegalus. The sequence goes on from NC_053161.1 coordinate 159,031,588, forward strand.
AGCTAAGCCCAATGCACATGCTTTTTTTCTCTTGACCTTTTTCATTCAAACTAACTTTTAAATCAGTGTACTTTCCTTCCATCACGTTCACTGGCATACTAGCATCTTCACAATTTACAAGCACTTGCTTCTCTTTCATTTCTACATTTTCTTCACTCATTTCCAAGACTCCACTATTCAGTTCACACACTGGTGGCAATAATTTCCCAACCAAAATGAACAGCTACCGTGCCTTCTATCTGATTTATTTATCCTAGATCAAGTTCTATCCCAGCACTGGTTATTTTTCTTAACATTGGAGCAATCTAGATGAGAACAGGCCATTTATACCAACAAAGCTCACCAGTTCTATCAACTTAATTTTTCTAAAACAACATCAAGTTTTGAAGGTTCCTAAAGTGCTGCTGTCTACCACACCGCTTGCTAGCTTATTATAAGTGTTTATGGTTCTCTGTGTAAGAAAAACTTCCTAATGTTTGTGCAAAATGTACCATTAACAAGTTTTCAACTGAGTCCCTGTGTTCTTGATGAACTCATTTTAAAGTAACAGCCTTGATCCACTGGAGTAATTCCCTTCATAATTCGAAGCACTTCAATCAGGTCACATCTTAATCTTCTTTTGTTTAAACTGTAAACGCTCAGCTCATTTAATCTTTCCTCATAATTCATCCCCTGTAGCTCTGGAATCAGCCTAGTTGCTCTTCTCTGGACCTTTTCTTGCACTGCTATGTCCTTTTTGTAGCCTGGAAATCAAAACTGCACCCAGTACTCCAGATGAGGCCTCACCAGTGTGTTATAAAGGTTGAGCAGAACCTCCTGTGACTTGTACTCCACACATCAAGGCGCTATATAACCTGACATTCTGTTAGCCTTCTTAATGGCTTCTGAACACAGTGGGAAGTCGCTAGCTTAGAGTCCACTCATAAAGTATACTTAAATTTTCAGCCCTACCATTGTGTATTCAAACCTAACATTTTTACTTCCTATATGTAATACTTTATATTTACTGTCATTAAATTTCATCTACCACAAATCTTCCCAAGCCTGTATGCTGTCCAAGTCCTTCTGTAATGATATAATGGATTCCAAATTATCTTGCAATCCACCTATCTTGGTATCATCTGCAAACTTAACTAGTTTGTTACTTATATTCCTATCTAAATTATTTATATATATTTAAAACAGCAGCAGCCCTAGCACTGACCCCTGCTGGCACCACTCAAGAACCATTGGCCAGTTCTGATGAGGTTCCTAACACCATCACCCTCTGCTTCCTGTGTCTGAGCCAATTCTGCACCCATCTAAAAACATCACCCTGAACTCCCACTTCTTTTAACTTGATACCCAACCTCTCATGTGGCCACCTTATCAAATGCTTTCTGAAAGTGAAGATAAATAATTGACCATACTCTTTTGATGCTTCCTCATAGAATTCCAATATGTTAGTTAAACATGACCTCCCTCTGAACCCATACTGACTGTTCACTAAAACTCCTGTTCTAGCCATGTTTTGCTCAATTTTCCCTTATTTATTCCTTCCATTAATTTACTGTACCTGTGATTCATATTAAGTTTACTGGCCTATAGTTGCTTGGATCTGCCCAACCACCCTTTGTATTTAATGGGGATAATATTTTCCATTTTCTAGTCTTTTGAAATTTCCCCATTGCAAAGTTAAGTCCTAAACACACTGTATACGTCAAGGTTTTATATCTGTATTTTTTAAACTTCATAAGAACTCAAGTATAAATATAAGCAGGTCCTGGGGCCTCATGTATAACGCCGTGTGCATAGAACTCGCACTATAACATGGCATAAGCACAAAAGCCGAAATGTGCTTATGCACAGAAAAATCCAGATGCAGGAATCTGTGCGTACTCCAACTTCCACGTTCTTCCGCTACATAAATCCCGGTCAGTGTGAAAGGTAACGCTCGTGCATGCGCCTTCTGTCCCGCCCCCAACTCCTCCCAGAATTATGCCTCTATGAATATGCAAATCAGTATAAATCGCCTTTAAGCTCAGCGTTCTGTGAAAAGACAATGGGAAAAGCACGGGGGAAAATATAAGAATTTCTGCGAATACCAAGTGGAGGCAAAGGAAAAACATACAATTTGTTCAAATAAGCCGTGGTATAATCAACAAAAGGAAGTTGATCGAGTGATATAGCGTGTTGGAGAAACTTGAAAGCTCACATTCACAAAATCGCACAGTGCCGGAAATAAAAAAGAAGTCACATATCAAAGTCGCCGTGAAAAGGCGAGTTGTAGCCCACTGTCTGAGTGTCTTATGAAAGCTTATTAGGGTACAGAGAAAAAAAGGCACACAGTGGGGAAAAAGCACGAAATGTCAACTTCAATCTCAACATTTCCACTTTAATCACGTAGTTTATTTTGTCATTAAAGTAGAACATCATAAAATTCATCTTTAAATCGTTTAATTAACCAGTTTCTCAAATCACATCGTAATTAAAGTAGCACGTTAAATGCTTTGTTTTGTATTTGATTTTCTAGGTGCTCTATGTGTGTGAATCACTACTTGCTTCTTAACCCGGCTCTCTTCCTCCAACTGGACACAGAATCCATTACATTCGTGATATTACAGCTCTCTGAATAACTAAAATACTGAGATGTATACGTGATATCATATTCATGATGATAGGAGTTAAAGCACGTTATTAAACATGGGTTTCACGGCGCAGTGATTGTGTGCGACCTTCGATGAAATAATTTATTGCAGCAGTACTCATGGGCGGCTCTAGGCTTGTGGTGCCACTGGGCAGAGAAAGAATCGGTGGCTCCTTCACCCGCCAATGTCAATATGGTATCTTATGCATGGTGGATTGCCAGGTCCGTTGCAGACACAGCATAGCCGTCTCGTGCTACAAGCATTTAAATTCTGCCGAAATTTGTCTCTGCATTTTTAGCTCTGTTGTTATTTTCTCTTTCTGTTTTATATTCAATATATATTGGCGTAGCTGCCCCTGCAGTCCTTGTTTTTCTTTCTCCAAGTAACCGATCGCCACACAATCAGCTCTGTAATAGACGCGTTAAGCCATCTGTAAGCTTAGAGCGCCGATTCTTCAAAACGTTTAAGGAACATTGAAATATCTTCGTAGTACATGTTTAATTATTCTGTCCTTCACGACAGTCCAAGTGAAGAATATACAGTAGATTATTTAAATGAAGTTAAAGTTTTATCTGTATAATATCATAAAACATATTTTGCTGCATCTCATCTTAAAAATGATATTGTCATCATATGCAAATACGCGCTTTATAAAATGGCTCAGGTTCTGCGATATTATAACTGTAGTGCAAGTTTGCAGTGAGGTAATTGTACTTATAAGTACAAACAGTTCTACATGGAGCAATTGATTAAGTATGTTTAAAGTTCTTGGGATGAAACTGTTTCTGAACCGCGAGGTCCATATAGGACTGGGTGCCGCCAGTCTGCAAAACCGAGCGGAGAACTTGCGTACGACAAGGAATTAGGTACCGTGGAAAAGTGTGTGGCTTTACGCCAAGTGTAGGTTTTATACATCTCGATTTGAACGTGGAAACGTTCTTACACAACATTTCTGTGCGTACGCACCGTTTATACATGAGGCCCTTGGTGATTTGTTCAATATCAGCCTATTTAATCTAAGCAGTAATTCTACCTCTACATTTTCCAAATCCCTCAATACCTCCTTAGTAGTCTTACTATGGGGGATGTTCAAAACATTTCCACACTATTTTTAACTGTATTTATTAAGAATTTCAAAAACAAATTCTATCACTTTACTACATAGTCACCTTCGTTTGCGATGCAATTTTCCCAGCATCATACCCACTTTTTAATGTCCAATTTCTACTCCTCCTGTCTTCACCATTTCCAATTAAAATATAAAAGTGTGGAAACTTTTTGAAGGTCCCTTGTAATTCCTCACATGTGAAGACCTTAGAAAAATGCTTGTTTAGGTTGACCTACTTAACAGTTGCAGACTAGTTATCATTGCATCATATTGTAGAAATACTGTATCTAATGGACCTCAGAATTGCATAGAGAATATGGTACGGTGAAAAATACTGTAAAAAAAACTCCTTGCTCTTTTTCACTTCCCTTCATCCATCTTTTTTTGTTACCATTTGCACAATCACTTCTTGTCTGAGCTCTCATCAGTCTCTGGTAAGTCATCCATCAATGTTTTAGGGTCCCATCACTACTACCCTAACATTTAACTTACACTTCTCTTTTTAAACCCCTGCTTTTGTTTGTTTTAACAGTGTCTGTTGTGCATACTAGCAGGTCACACATTGGTTTTAAACATTCACTCACCACTACATTGTCACACTTTCTTATTTTCTTCCTTGCAATGTTCTTCTTTACTACCAATAATACATACAAATAACACTCTTATAACAGAAACTGTCTTAAACATAGAAACATAAGACATTTGACAAACCAGAAGAGGCCATTCAATCCAACAAGCTTGTTTGTTTAGCTAATAGCTAAGCTGTCCCAATATCTTACCCAGATTCTTATTAAAGGTTGTCAAGGTTTCTGCTCCCGCTCCATGTTTGTTCCAGAGTCCCACAACTCTTTGTGTAAAGAAGAGCTTCCTAGCTTCAGCTTTAAATGCACTTCCCTTAATTTCCATCGATGTCCTTGAGTATGTGATTCACCCCTAAGCCGAAAAAATGCTGCTGGATCTACTTTATCAATGACTTTGATAATTTTAAATATCCATAATAGATCCCCACACAGTCTCCTCTGCCCCATACTCAACAAGTTTAATTCTCGGAGTCTCTCACAGTAGAACATGTCTTTAACTCTTATGATACAATTGGTTTCTCTCCTCTGCACAAATTCAAGTGCTACTATTTCTATCTTGTACCGTGGTGACAAGAACTATTCACAATACTACAGATGTGGTCTTACTAGTGCAGTATATACAGTACAGGTAGTTTGAGCATAACGTCCCTTGACTTAAATTCAACAGTTTTTATGATATAAACTAACATACTAACATTTTATTTACCTTTTCAATTGCTTCTGCACATTGCTTAGTCAATGAAAATGTGTCAACATAAACCCTATATCCTTTCCAGAGGTTAATTTTCATTGCCCTGTTTGTCCTGTAATCAAATTTTGCTTCTTCTAATCTCCAGATTAATGTTATTTTTAAAAAAAAAAAAAAACTTCACACTGACAAAGAGGCTAGAAAAGTGTGTACGTATCATTTTGGTTTATAAAAAAAAATTTTTGTAGCAACTCTGACCCATGTGTATGCAACATTTTGGAGAAACTGGGAAATGACAACACCATTGCTCAAGTAGGAAAATGCAGCCAAATCAGACAAATGATGATTCACAATCATAATTCATATCACCAAGCTGTTATTATGATGTGCATTCATGTCACAAACATAATAAACCTCAAATGTGATAAATATGATGTACAGACTGTATTTTAGTTCCCTTTTAAGAGTACCAATGCTGTGCAATTGGACTAAAGATTTATTTATTTTTTTTGTCAGTTTCAACTACCTGTTGTCACTTCACAGGGTCCGGGCAATAGGTCAGGAATATCTCAGGGAAGCTTCACTCAGTCATGCCTGCTGATTACATCTTTCCTGAAGAAGGAGCCAGAGTTGCCTCAAAAGCTTGCATATTGTAATCTGCCAATAAAAGGGATCATTTTGCTTGACTTCTCATTACATCCATAATGGCTAACATGGTACAACACCCTCGTACTACCAACCAAGAAAGTGCTACATCCAGTTTTCATGCGGTGGGGGGGTTCATATACATATAAATCAACATGCTGTTACAGATATAAAAAGGCAGGTTGCACCAGTGTCTGGTGTTCCTAACGTAATCGGAGCACTTCAGTGCACTCATATTGCAATAAAGGCACATATTGAGAATGAGGCTGCTTTTGTTAACTGTAAGCAGTTATTCACATGCAAGTCATTTGTGATGCCAAGATGAGACTGACAATCGTCCGGACTGCTCTGGCATAATACTGCATAAAAGATCATCTCCAATTACAAACACTCTGCCGGTGACTAGCAATCTAGATTTTTTTTTTTCCATTTTAGGCGTGGTGTGGCTATAGCTCAAGTCATTTACAGAAGTAGTAACATGCTACCATTCAACATATTTGTGCTTGGTTGCAAACACCTACACATAGGCCACAAAATAAAGGCTCATTGTGCAGCTCTAAATCAGAAACAAGAACTTCTGTCATGTACTATCAGTTACATCATGTGGCTGCAATACTAGCTAATCAAGTATGTATACATATGTATAAGGTTGATTAGCATCGTTCATATATGGCTGTCTGTGATGGGCTGGCGCCCTGTCCAGGGTTTGTTTCCGGCCTTGTGCCCTGTGTTGGCTGGGATTGGCTCCAGCAGACCCCCGTGACCCTGTAGTTAGGATATAGCGGGTGGGATAATGGATGGACACATGGTTATTTCCGGGTCAAACTGGACAGGGTTTGAGGCACATTCATGAATTACAAGCTGATTGGAGTTTACAATGGGTAAATTGCCCATGTTTTCAGTCTCAAAAAAAACACACAAAGTTATATAAATGAGGCCCCCTGTCGTGAAAACTGAACCCAGGATTTTAACTGGTGGTGTTAGCTATTGTTCCATCACTAAAGAGTTGACACAGAAAGAAAAGACAGAAAACAAAATAAGCTTGAAGGACCAGAGATGAAAGCTAAAGGAAAATAACAATCACAAACAAAACAAATGAAACACCCCAGTACCTAAATCAAAAATCAAAGAAAAAAATTAAATTAATGTTAATTCCCTTCATGATTTTAAACACTTCGGTCAGGTCTCATCTTTATCTTCTTCTGCTTAAACTGTAAAGGCTCAACTCTTTTAATATTTTCCTCAAAATTCATCCCTTGTAGTCCTGGAATGAGAACTTCTGCCTCATACTACCGGATGCATTACGTGACTGCACTACCAGCCAGTGATGATCTGCAGTATTGTGATTGCATATCTAGAAGGTTGAGTAGCATGGTACGTATGTGGCTGTTTCAGAGTGAATTAGGTGGGTTTGAGGCATATTCACGAATGCAGAGTTACAAAACATTTGGGGGTTGATAAAGGGTCAGAGGCACATATTGTCTCTCTCAAAACCACTCAAAGTTATATAATTGAGGTCCCAGGCATGAGATTTAAACCCAGGATTTTAGAACTATGGAGTAGTGGTGTTAACTACTGCTCCATCACTAATGTTCTGTCACAAAAAGAAAAGACAGAAAACAAAATAAGCACAAAGGACCAGAGATGAAAGCTAAAGAAGGTGGTCACAAAATGCAATGGTCAAAAGCTAAAACTGAAACTAAACAGCACACCCCAATACCTAAACTTTTACATTAATTTAAAAGTTAAAGTGTGGACTTCAGAAAAGATTTCTAAAAAAACCTAATGCACAAGAATTGTTTGAGATTATCTGAAATTTGGCCACAGAGAGTAGCATGTTGCCATTTTATATCTGCAAGGAGCCATGAAGGATAAATTTGAGATTTACAAACCAAATGGCTTTCTTTTATGATTGTTATTTTGTCCTTTCTTACTGAATTACCAGAACCACATATAAAATTTGGAGTGTTTAATGAAGTATTAAAAGCAAAGCAAAGTCAAACAGATGTCCAATCCTTGGTAAGCGTGGTGAAGTACCTGGTGAGGAGTAGATCTACAACCAAAAAACAGTTGCTGAAATATTACATGCCTTTCAGGGTTGTTTGTTTAATTTGAACCATCTGAAACTTTTTTATTATTATTATTATTTGCATTTATTCCAAAATAACCCCAATAAAGAACTGCCATTGAAAATCATGCAATTGCTACTTGGGAGCACAGTGCAGTTTACACTTTATGGAGCACTTTTCATAAACATAAACCCACAATTTAAAATAAACCCAAGGAAAGATGTCAAATGAATTACAAAGAAAAAAAAAAAAAAATTTGATTTTTGCATCATGATTTTACTTTGAGAAGGAAGATGCAGCAAACAGCACAATGCAATCATAATCTGTTTTGCCTTGAGAAAATTAGAATGCATGGAGCTCATCACCGGGTTTCTTCTTCTTCTGCACACCGATGACCTTCGTCTGATTTCCATAACATGGCAGACTCTGGTGAATTTTCAGGTGCAGGCATTCATTATGTGCAACTTGAACCTGCATGGCAATCACAGAATAAGATTAAAAGTGCAGCAAGGCTGACATGCGAGGTTACAATAGGGATACTAAGTTTATTTGTGATGAGAGAGCAAAATATCACAGTCATGTTTAACTTATGGTACCTGAAAATAAACTTTAAAAATTTACAGCTAAGAATTCAAAATCCCAAAAAATAGAAGCTGTGAATATTGTAACCAATTAATTTTCTAGAATTGTGGGAATGAAATCAGATATTTCCTTGAATGTGGTTGCACCAGAATGACAATCAAGCCAACAGAAGGCCTGTCAGTCTATTTGCACTCTCAGCTTGCAGAAAAGAGTCATCTACATGCACAAGAGACCACTGAGCAAATGTGTTTACCATGATCAAGTAGTTGGTTCCATTCACCACCTGACTTCTGTATTTTAAAGCCACGAATTCTTGAAAATTCTTGCCTTCTTGTTTTTCAACATCATGTCGAGCCTGTGGAGTTAAAAGCAGTAGATTTAAGGGTATCACAGAATATTTTCATTCAGATTTAAAACTTGGGAAGAACAACAAAAGAAGCCAACTTCTACAAGCACTTAAAATGCTCATTCCACTTATTACAATGACATGCAGCTTTGTCACATCAACTTTATCGGTACATTTGAACAAAATATATATATAAAAAAAACACCTTTTACTGTTGTTATCTTTAGAAGGCTAACAAATGTCAGGTTATTTTGTGCCTCGATGTGTGGAATACAAGTCACAGGAGGTTCTGCTGAAGCTTTATAACACACTGGTGAGGCCTCATCTGGAGTACCGAGTGTTGTTTTGGACTCCAGGCTAAAAAAAGGACATTTCAGAGCTAGAAAAGGTTCAAAGAAGAGTGACTAGGCTGATTCCAGGTCTACAGGGGTTGAATTATGAGGAAAGAAGAAGAGCTGAGCCTTTACAGTTATAGCAAAAAAAGATTAAGAGGTGACATGACTGAAGTGTTTAAAATTATGAAGGGAATTAGTCCAGTGGATCGAGACGATGACTTTAAAATGAGTTCATCAAGAACACGGGGACATGGTTGGAAACTTGTTAAGGGTAAATTTACCAAAAAAATTAGAAGGTTTTTCTTCACACCGAGAACCACAGACGTCATTAAAGAAGTAGTGTGGTAGACAGTAGGACTTTAGGGACTTTCAAAACTCGACTTGATGTTATTTTAGGAGAATTAAATGAATAGGACTGGCAAGCTTTGTTATGCTGAATGGCCTGTTCTTATTTATATTGATCTAAAAAAAAGTAATACATCTAATCTCATAGCCTGGCAAATACACCTCCAAGGCTGATATAGACTAACTCGGTTCTTATTGTCATCTGTAAAGAGTACAGCGAGATTCTTACTTGGCTGTGCACTCCCTGGTACCATCTGTCATACATATACATCAGAGGGTCACCCTCAAGGTTCCTCCCAGGTATGTGATAGAACCCAGGACTGAGAGGGAGCACTGCCACTAATCATCTTGTCTTTTTCTTCCTCCACAGTGCAGAGATAAACCGTCCAACAAGGGAAACTGACTCCGCCCCATCCAGTCCCTGGGCCATAAAAGTACGACCACCCAGAAGGAGGAGTCACATCTTACCCAAACGATAAGCGCAGAGGAGCTCCTCAGTCAACCGATGGCAGATGAAGTAGTCCTCGATATTTTGGTCACGTTATTCTGGTGGCATCAGTTTTTGTTTCATTTTCACACCATCGAGGGTTATTTTTGTTTAAAGCATCAAGTAAACAGGGACGGCCAGGTTAGCGCCCCAAAATATATCCTTGTTTGAGCCTCTCATTCACTTTGATGACCACACAGCATTAGTGAGCAGAACTACCATACCTGCTGCCTCGCAGTATGGAGACCTGGGTTCACTTCCCAGGTCCTCCCTGCATGGAGTTCGCATGTTCTCCCCGTGTCTGTGTGGGTTTCCTCCCAAAATTCAAAGACATGCAGGTTAGGTGCATTGGCAATCCTAAATTGTCCCTAGTGTGCGCTTGATGTGTGCGCCCTGCGGTGAGCTGGCACTTCTCTCTTGCTTAACTGAACTAACTACCTTATACATACAGATACACTATTCTCTCTGGCATTAAAGCTAAACGTTGAATGAAGCCTTGGCTTGGTAAATCTATGTCTTAAGAATATATATATTTTATATTTTATACATTCTACCAGATGGTTAATTTCTAAACACCAAAGCCAACGCAGAAACTCCAGAAAGCAAATAAAAGGTTGTGCTTTGATGTGGGAACAGACTGGAAACCAAGTTACTGTACTCTTTGAATGGGTGACCAGTTTCATCAGCTGGATAGCGATACACAGTTAAAACATTTTATTTTGGATGTGTAAAGAAAAGTGGAGTACCTGGAGAAAAATCTGCACAGATATGAGGAGTAGTTGTAAATACTACATTACTAGAAGGAAACCAAGAATGAAATGAATGCAACACCACATTAATTAAACCAAGGGAAAGTAACAAAATAAACAATCTGAGAAACGATCTTGCGTCACAACTCGGTCTGTGTGAGGAGATTATTGGCTTCCACTGCACTGTGTCAAAGCTTGCCTCAGTCTTGCAATAAACTCGTGAAAAATAATGTCTTAAGTTTTGTTCAGGCTCCAACCACAGAACTGCCCAAGATCCAAAGCAGACCACCTAATCTGTTAAACTTGCTAGTGGGGGTGTTATGACTTGGACATGTATGACTGCCACAGGTCCTGGCACACTTCACTGATGATGGAGCTGCTGACTGCAGCGGCCGAATGAATTCTGAGGTGTACAGAAACATCTGATCTGCTCAGATTCCAGTAAATGTCTCCAAACTCACAGGACAGCATTTCATCCTACAACAAGATAATGATTCAAACATACTGCTAAAGCAACATGGGCATTCTTCAAAGCTAAAATATGGAAAATTCTTGAATGACCAAGCCAGTCACCTGATTTAAATCCAATTAAGCAGGACGTCCATATGCTAAATAGAAAACTTAAGGGAGAAGCAGGAGCAGAAGATGGCTGCATTAGAGGCTTGGCTGAGCATCACCAGAGAAGGTCTTCAGCACCTGATGATGTCTATGAATGGCAGACTTCAAGTAGTCATTGCATGAAAGGAATATGTGACAAAGTCATAAATATGGCAACAGCTTTAATAGACCTGCCATTGCTGTCTCCCAAATATTATGGTGCCCTGAAATGGAGAAACTGTGTAGATACAGTGTCATCCCCTTATATGAAAGTCAGAGGGGTAAAAGCAAGAAAAAAATGCATCTTTTTCCCCCAGACGTTCTGGAGAGCACTGTATATACTCACATACGTTTACTCTTCCTTGGTTAAGGTCTAATGCACAAAAGACTAGAGATCAATGGTATACAAGGATATGTTCTAGTGGCTTCCTAAATACAGAATTTGACACACAATAGGTGCTTTATGGAGGAAATAAAACGTAGACTTGCTGTGATGTGAACTCCTGCTGTCCTGGTCCATTTGGTGTTTCATGTAACTAGATGGGAATTCTTGAATTTGCCTTTGTGCCTTATTAAGAAAGTTAGAGGAGATGTGGCGCTCTTTTTGATAATTGAACATAATTAACAATAATGGACAAACAGATTTTTTTGCAGTTTTGTGGATATTGTTTATAATGCTTCCAACACTGTGACCAGATATTACAACAACACACAGATAAACGCATGTACTAGGATTATGCCCCTTCTCGACTTTTGAGCCACTGCCCACCAAAATGTCCATACATGCCATTCATTCTTAAAAATACTGTCTTTTTAGTGGCATTTTATCATTCTTTACTGGCTTGTGTGGTTCCTCACTGAACTATTGTATGACTAAGCACCTCCAGGTTCAGGATCAGTTTCTACCCAACTGCAGTCAGACTCATGAAGAATCAGTAACCTTGTGTCACCTTGTGAATTTCCCCTTGGGATTAATAACGTATCTATTTATCTACCTCCACTGCTACCTGCACCTATACAGTACTTCTGCCACTGTCTCTATTTATTCCTAGGATTCTGGTTTTATTTATTTATTTATTGTGTGTGGGTTTTTTTTATGTCTATGTTCACTGTCTCCATGGGACAAGCATTTCATTGTACACGTATACACATGACAATAAAGAATTGAAATTGAAAAATTGAACTAAGCACCTTTTCATTCTGGGAAGGGCATTATCCATATAAAGTGGTTCAGGGTACTTTGAAAAACTTCCTAATATGTAGAAAAACCAAACTGAAAATGTTTAAATTGTAGGCCACCTAGCAGGACAATTACAAATTAAGAAAAAACAAACTTTGCCTGTGTTGTATTTCATGCAACGCGAGTCTATTTAAAATCGTGACCCGTTGGTATTTCACAAATCTTGTACCGTCTCTGCATGGGTATTCACTTTATGGAGCCTTTTTCAGATCTAAATAAATCATAGTTCTTTCAGGAACCTTCATGTGAAAGGGTCTTTTAGGAAACAAAACGACATCGCCCTGAAGTATACCATTCTGGCACCTTGAGTGGTCGTTAGGACAAATGTTATGTTATTAAACTCATATCACACGTAAAATAAAAAAGCAGATCATGTGCAGCTGATTTAGTCAGGTCATCTTTATGCGCCTCACGCGTATATCTTGAAACTCGTAATCAGTTAATATTGTAAAGACCCAGGTGCTCGGAAGACGGTGAAATGGATTTAGCACTATTTGGTAAAAGGTGTGGTGGTTTCTTTCGCGACCCGACCCTCTTCATTGGCCAATCGTGAATATCTCTCTCTGGTTCTCTGCACATTCTTTGCGTTCCAAACTGTTTCGTCCCTGCGCCTGCGCACACACGCCGCCTGTTTCGCCCCACTCCACTCATTCGGCGTCAGAGGTAACCCGTCTGCCATACATGCCTCGATTACGTGAAACGACTCAAGACCTCCACATCGGTTCAATGGTGGCCACCCAGTCACCCGAACTTTAGCAGCGGGTTGACGGGTCCAAAGTGTTGCTGTTCCGTCTGCGCCCCATCTCCGCTGCTTTTATGGGCAATTTCTTGAGGTATCCCCCCGCCATTCTCGCCCACCAGTGCAGCGTACACTTCCCAAAACGCTACATTATCTTAAAATGGGTTAAAAACATTTTAAGGGAAACAAACGCACAACCGAGCTAAAGACCCCTGTCTGGTGCCAAAGTGGGAAAGTGAACTAACGTTAACTAACTAACTAACGCTCCATAAAGTGAATACCCATGCAGAGACGGTACAAGATTTGACTTAAATAAAACAAAGTCATATAACTTACATCAATCCCATCTTGAGGGGTTACACTCACCTGGTTACAGATTGCCTTCACATTGTCATCTGCTGGTTTCACGGCCGTCCACCCTCCACAAACCTCGTCCATACCTACCAGCAGATTTTCAGGAGAACTTCAGAAAGAAGAGCAATGAATACAAGTGAAACATCAAAGCTGTCGGAGGCAGAATATCAGGAGACGGGCGCAACTGGAGGAACCTGAGAGGGTGGTTAGTGGGCGGAGTCCCAACACATTCTTGTCCAAAACTAGGGCGTGGCCTTAATTTTAGAGTGCCATTACTAATGAACAGAACGTTACAGCGGGACTACTTACAAGTAGTAGATCTCCTTGAGCAAAAACGATATAATACTTCTAATAATAGTAATGCATTTTATTTACACAGCACTTTTCTCATGCTCAAAGTGCTTAATGACTAAAATATGCACCAAACAAGGTACAATTCTAGACTGGGTTAGTGTGCCTCTATAGGGTTTGTCAATTTTCTTTTTTATCCAGGTAGGTATTTTCTTCAAATGCTCAAGTGTCTTGTCAAATTTCAAAGAGGTTGATCTTAACAAAGTGGTTTGAATTTTTCCTGTGTGAGCATCATTGTGTCTTCGTAAGGCTGGTTTGTGCTTGATATTTGGATCACGTCTTTCTTGCAAAAGAGGTTCAGAAAATGAATGGATAAAGAACATCATCAATTATGTTTGTCAGGTATTCTTGATATATCGGGGAAACGCTATCTTTCCAAAAAAATAAAAGCGGCAAAACAGGTATTTAATAAATTGCTGGTAATTAAATAAACATGTATATTGATGTTTGGGAGTGCTCATAGTATAACTCAGGGGTAGGCAATGTCGGCCCTGGAGAGCCGCAGTGGCTGCAAGTTTTTGTTCCAACCCAGTTTCTTAATGAGCAGTCAATTATTGCCGATGAAGCCCTTATTGCTTAAGTGATAGTTTGATGCTTCATTTTAGTGGTCTCACTTGCTACGTTTCCCTTCCCTTAATTGCTTATTTCAGTCTTAAAAACCTGCATTCAGTGTGTTAATGGCTCCTTATTAACAGTAAGATGTAAATAACAAAGCGGCCAGTAATTTTCCATCTAGCTTGTTTCCATTTATATCTGTGTGTGTTCATCATGCTCTATTTGATTTAATAAAACACTTAATAGAAAAATGTGACAGACTGAAAATGATCAGTTTTAGGCTTCAAATCATTTGGATGATACCCTTGGAAAGAAAATATCTACAAAATAAGACTGCAGACTAGCAAGGCATAAAAATAAATAAGGTCTGAGATTGGCAAGGATTGGTTTCTAATGAAGCAACTGGGTTGGAACGAAAACCTGCAGCCAATGTGGCCTTCCAGGACCAACTTTGCCTACCCCTGATATAGCTAGGGAAACCAGTTACCTAGCCTGCTGTGTCCAGGTGTCCAGTTCATCTCAAAGTAGGTTATGCTTTAGATATGTAATGTCAATGTGAGACCTTATATGGTGACATATTGCTGCTCTTTTTTTCCTGGCACTCCTTCTTCTTCTTTCGGCTGCTCTTGTTAGGAGTTGCCACAGCGGATCATCTTCTTCCATATCTTTCTGTCCTCTGCATCTTGTTCTGTTACACCCATCACCTGCATGTCCTCTCTCACCACATCCATAACCCTTCGCTTAGGCCGTCCTCTTTTCCTCTTCCCTGGCAGCTATATCGTTAGAATCCTTCTCCCAATATACCCAGCATCTCTCCTCTGCACATGTCCAAACCAATGCAATCTCGCCTCTCTGACTTTGTCTCCCAACCGCCCAACTTGAGCTGACCCTCTAATGTACTCATTTCTAATCCTGTCCATCCTCGTCACACCCAATGCAAATCTTAGCATCTTTAACTCTGCCACCTCCAGCTCTGTCTCCTGCTTTCTGGTCAGTGCTACCATCTCCAACCCATATAACATAGCTGGTCTCACTACCGTCCTGTAGACCTTCCCTTTCACTCTTGCTGATACCCATCTGTCACAAATTACTCCTGACACTCTTCTCCACCCATTCCACTCCACTGCACTCTCTTTTCACCTCTCTACCACAATCCCCATTACTCTGTACTGTTGATCCCAAGTATTTAAACTCCTCCACCTTTGCCAACTCTACTCCCTGCATCCTCATCATTCCTCTGACCTCCCTCTCATTCACACACATGTATTCTGTCTTGTTCCTACTGACCTTCATTGCTCTCCTCTCTAGAGCATATCTTCACCTCTCCAGGGTCTCCTCAACCTGCTCCCTATTCTCACTACAGATCACAATGTCATCAGCAAACATCATAGTCTACGGGGACTCATGTCTTATCTCGTCTGTCAACCTGTCCATCACCATTGCAAATAATGGTTTGGCTCAGAGCCAAACCCTGATGTAATCCCACCTCCAACTTGAATGCATCTGTCACTCCTACCGCAGACCTCACCACTGTCACAGTTCCCTCGTGCATATCCAGTACAACTCTTACGTACTTCTCTGCCACTCCCGACTTCCTCATACAATACCACAAACTCCTCTTGAGGCACCCTGTCATATGCTTTCTCCAGGTCCACAAAGACGCAATGCAACTCCTTCTGGCCTTCTCTAAACTGTGGTGCTCTTTCTTGGCATGAAACCATACTGCTGCTCACTAATCATCACCTCACTTCTTAACCAGGCTTCCACTACTCTTTCCCATAACTTCATGCTGTGGCTCATCAATTTTATTCCCCTGTAGTTATTGCAGTCCTGCACATCCCCCTTATTCTTAAATATCGGCACCAGTACACTTCTTCTCCACTCCTCAGGCATCCTCTCACGTTCCAAGATTCCATTGAACAATCTGGTTTAAAACGCCACTGCCATCTCTCCTAAACACCTCCATGCTTCCATATGTATCTCATGTGGACCAACGGCCTTTCCATTTTTCAACCTCTTCATTGCTGTCCTTTCTTCCTCCTTGCTAATCCGTTGCACTTCCTGATTCACTATCTCCACATCATCCAATCTTTTCTCTCTCTCATTCTCTTCATTCATCAGCCTCTCGAAGTACTCTTTCTATCTGCTCAACACACTCTACTTGCTTGTGAGTTCGTTTCCATCTTTATCCTTTATCACCCTAACCTGCTGCACATGTTTCCCAGCTCAGTCCCTCTGTCTAGCCAATCGGTACAGGTACTTTTCTCCCTCCTTAGTGTCCAACCTGACATACAACTCATCATAAACTTCTTCTTTAGCCTTCGCCACCTCTCTCTTCACCTTACGCGTTATCTTCTTGTACTCTTGTCTACTTTCTACATCTCTCTGACTGTCCCACTTCTTATTTGCCATCCTCTTTCTCTGTACACTCTCCTGTACTTCCCCATTCCATCACCAGGTTTCATTTTCCTCCTTCCTCTTTCCAGATGTCATGCCAAGCACCCTTCTTGCTGTCACCCTTACTACATCTGCTGTAGTTTCCCAGCTGTCTGGTAACTCTTCACTGCCACCCAGTGCCTGTCTCACCTCCTCCCAAAACTCAACCTTGCAGTCTTCCTTTTTCAACTTCCACCATTTGATCCTTGGCTCTGCCCTCACTCTCTTCCTCTTCTTGATTTCCAGCATCATCCTACAGACCACCATCCTATGCTGCTTAACTACACTTTCCCCTGCCACCACTTTGCAGTCTTAAATCTCCTTCAGATTGACTCTTATGCATAGGATGTAATCTACCTGTGTTCATCTTCCTCCACTCTTGTACGTAACTCTATGTTCCTCCCTCTTCTTAAAATACATATTCACCACAGCGATACCCATCCTTTTGGCAAAATCTGCTATCTTCTGACCATCTTAATTCCTCTCCTTGACACCATGCCCATCATCTCCTCGTCTCCACTGTTCCCATCACCAACATGCTCATTGAAATCTGCTCCAATCACCACTTTCTGTCCCTTGGGTACACTGTTCATCACTTCATCCAACTCAATCCAAAAATCTTCTCTCTCACCTATTGCACACCCAACTTGCAGGGCATATGCACTAACAACATTCATCATCACACCTCCAATTTCCGGCTTCATAATCATTACTCTGTCTGACACTCTTTTCACCTCCAAAACACTCTTGACATACTATTCCTTCAGAATAACCTCAACCTCATTTCTCCTCCCATCCACACTATGATAGAACAATTTGAATCCACCTCCGATCCACTTGGCCTTACTCCTCTTCCATTTAGTCTCTTGCACTCACAATATATCAACCTTCCTTCTCTCCATCATATCTGCTAACTCTCTCCCCTTACCAGTCATACTACCAACATTCAAAGTTCCTACCCTCAGTTCCACTCTCTTTACTTTCCTCCTCTCCTCCTGCCTCCGGACACGTCTCCCCCCTCTTCTTCTCCTTCTTCTTCTTCTTCAGCCAACAGTAGCCCAATTTCTGCCAGAACCCTGTTGGCTAACAGTACTGGTGGCGGTCGTTGTTAACCCGGAGCTCGACCAATCCGGTATTGAAATTTGTATTGTTGTCCGCATATTGATTTGGCAAAATTTTACACCAGATGCCCTTCCTGATGTAACCCTCCCCATTTATCCGGGCTTGGGATCGGTACAAAGAAACAGCTCTTTTAATCCTGGCACTGCTGTTTTAAAATTATTTAAATTAGTTCACATTTAAAATTTGTTAATTGACAGTGGTTTGACGGTGCTCGATTTCCCCCAGGTGATACTGAATTAGGGGTATAATCAGGGCTTGGGGTGAGAGAGACCCAGCCGCACATTTAGCTACCGAGCAGTCTTTTGGTGCCCTAATAAGTTTGGCCTATAGGGCACAAAATAACATAGCAGCGGCTCTGGGCTGGGTATAACACAAGTTGAGCAGGTAGCTGAAAAGAAGCGGTGGGCTTCACTTTGGAAATACTAGTGTTTAAAATAAATCATAACAGATAACATTGTCATAAAAATGGTGCAATAAATGGAAATGTTAGTATGGTCGACATCTTTCGACTATAAAATAAAGAGGAAGGGAGGTCACTCTTCCATTGTGAGTATGTTGGCAAAGGTCCTTATACAGTCCTACAGAAAGCAATATAAAGAGTGAAGACAGGTTTCAAATAGAAAAAATTAAAATAAGAGAATTGAAGGGTTGGGTTAAGAGAGGAGAAGAAGATAGACGAACACCACGTGTCCTAAGGACAGATCTTATCTAGAGGTACATGAGGAAAGTGGAGGCTGAAATAGAGAACATGGACTACAGCCAGTGGAATGTCCCAAACCCCAAGTCATCAAAACGTCTCCTTTTGTACTAATTCCTTGATCTGTTCAAGATGGGATAAAGGAAAAACAGCCACCAGTTTGACAAGTCTCATATTGAAAGACTGGAGGTTTAAGAGTTACAGCCATAACCCATATTCTTTTTAATTTTATTACATCAAAATGTATTTGTCATGTCATTATCTTACCTGCTTAGTCCTAAACAGGGTTATTGCAGCCTATCCCAACAGGCACAGGTAATCAAGGTAGGAACAAACACTGGACAAGGCACCAGTCCACCGCAGGGAGAACAAAACACACACACCCAGCCACTCACACAGGCCAATTTAGTATCACCAACCTACCTAACCTGCTCGTCTTCGGACTGTGGGAGGAAACTCATGCAGACATGGGGAGAACATGCAAACTCTACATAGGGAGGACCCAGGATGCAAACTTATTACAAGTCAATGCCACTACCAGTGCACCACCATGCCACCCAATATTTATTTGTGCTTATTGAAATATTTTACAGTGTTTTCAAAAGCAAACATTTACTGAACAGACAAATAGCTTTCAAAATAATTTTATTGGACATTAGACATTTGTATAGTGTTACAGATAGATAGATAGATAGATAGATAGATAGATAGATAGATAGATAGATAGATAGATAGATAGATAGATAGATAGATAGATAGAAACTTGTATAAAATACTCAACTTCCATACTTGAATACACCTTTCAGAATATTTACTAAAGAATTGCCCAGAATGAAACCTCTCAAGGAAATGTTTTAAAGTCTCTATTATTAGTTTGACTGAAATACAAGTAAAATTTAGAGTGTTATATCCATCCATTCATTTTCAAATCCCAAATGTCTTGAGCAGGTTCACAGGGCAGCTGGAGCCTAACCCAGTGGGCATCATGTGCAAGGCAGGAACAAGCCCTGGACTGAGCGACAGCCCATCACTGGGTGATCACTCACACACACACGCACACATCAAGGGACAATCTATCACTCCCAATCCAGTTGTCTTTAAAATGTAGGACGAAACTGGAGCACCTGGAAGAAACCCACACAAACCTAGAAAGAATCTCCTGACATAAGCACACAGTTTCCTGGTTGCAAGGCAGCAGTGCTACGTCTGAACTACTAAACCAATTTAAATGTACTGCCAAATAAAAGATCTTAAAATCCTCTAAAATTTCAGATGTCCTACTTTTTGATTGTGAGTCACATTACAATCACCAGAGTGTGATCCAAGTAACCGTAGCTTGAAGCAGCGATATTCAGTGTGAGCGGACATCTTAATGACCAAATCCTTATTCGGTGGAGAGGGTGCTAATAGGAGAGATCTGCAGGCCAAACCCCCAACTTAAGTAAACCTAAAGTAAGATATTAAGCAAGTTTCAAAGATAATCCATTTAATTAATCTATGCATTATGATTTTACATAAAAAAAGGTTGATAGAGCAAAACAGTAAAATCGTACCATAATCTATTTTGCAACACAAAATTAGAATGGCTCTAGCTTATCCACAAGTTTTTTCTTCTTCGATGATTGGATGATGACCTTTGCCTGACTTCCGAAAATAGACAGACTCTGGTGAGCTTTCAGGTGCAGGGAATCTTCATGTCCAACTTGAATCTGCATGGCAAACACCAAATGCCATCAAAATGTGGAAAGGCCAACAGGCAAGGCCACAATAGGAATACCAGATTCGTCTGTGCTGAGACAGTGAAACATCACCCTCACATATGTCTTGTTATACTTGAAAATATTAAACACACAATTAGTTTAAACTTTAAAAATTACACCTAATGGATGAAAGTGAAAGTCTTGAATAGAATAATGTAAGCCATTCAATCTCTGGAATTTTGTGAATGATATCTCCTTGAATGTGGCCCCTCCACAATGATACACAAACTAACAGAAGGCACATGTCAGTCTGTTTGTACTCTCAGCTTACAGAAAATGATCATCGGCATGCACAAGAGACCACTGAGCAATCCTGTTTACCTTGATCAAGTAGTTGGTTCCATTCACCAGCTGACTTCTGTACTGCAGAGGTGCGAATTCTTGAAAGCGTTTGCCTTCTTGTTCTTTATGTGGATGAGAGCAGCTCTTTATCTTCTGATTCTCACTACGTGAATATTGTGATGCCTTGTAATTAATGCTCAGAATGTTTTCTATTTACAGTGTTTTAGGGGAGCACACACCTCTTAGGAGAAGGTCTGGGTTGCTTATGACTATATAAATAGACAAGAGGTGCACATGACAAGGGGTTGGGCATGTGGATAAGGAGATAGAGGAAGAAGTTAACAGGGAAAGAAATTCAAAGGGCACTGTTAAAAAAGGGAGTGAAGACAGCATAGTGACATTTATTGTTTAAGAGTGGTGCCTAGTGACCCCAAACAGCAGGCTGGGGAAGGGTTTTCACTATTTTCTTCAGTTTCATGTTATTCAGTAAACCATCTCACCCTCCGCAGTCACTACAATATGAATATTAGAACTGCTGTTACAACAATGAAGTCATTGCAATCTGTCTGAACATGGAATCCTAAAGGTAGACTTTACTATAAAACCCAAAGCTGACAACACCTAGAAAACAAAAGTGTATTATATTTCTTATGAGAGATCTCAATATATTCAGTGTGTGTATATATATATATATATATATATATATATATATATATATATATATATATATATATATATATATATATATATATATATATATATATATACATCCATCCATCCATTATCCAACCCGCTATATCCTAACTAGAGGGTCATGGGTGTCTCCTTTAGCCAATCCCAGCCAACACAAAGCGCAAGGCAGGAAACAAACCCTGGACAGGGCGCCAGCCCACCGCAGGGCAATATATATATATACTGTATATATATATATATATATATACTATATACACTCACCTAAAGGATTATTAGGAACACCTGTTCAATTTCTCATTAATGCAATTATCTAATCAACCAATCACATGGCAGTTGCTTCAATGCATTTAGGGGTGTGGTCCTGGTCAAGTCAATCTCCTGAACTCCAAACTGAATGTCAGAATGGGAAAGAAAGGTGATTTAAGCAATTTTGAGCGTGGCATGGTTGTTGGTGCTAGACGGGCCGGTCTGAGTATTTCACAATCTGCTCAGTTACTGGGATTTTCACACACAACCATTTCTAGGGTTTACAAAGAATGGTGTGAAAAGGGAAAAACATCCAGTATGCGGCAGTCCTGTGGGCGAAAATGCCTTGTTGATGCTGGAGGTCAGAGGAGAATGGGCCGACTGATTCAAGCTGATAGAAGAGCAACTTTGACTGAAATTAACACTCGTTACAACCGAGGTATGCAGCAAAGCATTTGTGAAGCCACAACATGCACAACCTTGAGGCGGATGGGCTACAACAGCAGAAGACCCCACCGGGTACCACTCATCTCCACTACAAATAGGAAAAAGAGGCTACAATTTGCACAAGCTCACCAAAATTGGACAGTTGAAGACTGGAAAAATGTTGCCTGGTCTGATGAGTCTTGATTTCTGTTGAGACATTCAAATGGTAGAGTCAGAATTTGGCGTAAACAGAATGAGAAAATGGATCCATCATGCCTTGTTACCACTGTGCAGGCTGGTGGTGGTGGTGTAATGGTGTGGGGGATGTTTTCTTGGCACACATTAGGCCCCTTAGTGCCAATTGGGCATCATTTAAATGCCATGGGCTACCTGAGCATTGTTTCTGACCATGTCCATCCCTTCATGACCACCATGTACCCATCCTCTGATGGCTACTTCCAGCAGGATAATGCACCATGTCACAAAACTCGAATCATTTCAAATTGGTTTCTTGAACATGACAATGAGTTCACTGTACTAAAATGGCCCCCACAGTCACCAGATCTCAAACCAATACAGCATCTTTGGGATGTGGTGGAACAGGAGCTTCGTGCCCTGGATGTGCATCCCACAAATCTCCATCAACTGCAAGATGCTATCCTATCAATATGGGCCAACATTTCTAAAGAATGCTTTCAGCACCTTGTTGAATCAATGCCATGTAGAATTAAGGCAGTTCTGAAGGCGAAAGGGGGTCAAACACCGTATTAGTATGGTGTTCCTAATAATCCTTTAGGTGAGTGTATATATATATATATACACTGTGTGCACAATTATTAGGCAAGTTGTATTTTTGAGGATTAATTTTAATATGGAACAAACACAGTGCTATCAGTCAATCCAAAATGTTAATAAACCTGAAACCTGAATGTTTCACAACGGAAATGTGAGTGTGAACATCATCAGGGGAATACATATGTGCGCACAATTATTAGGCAACTATTAGTGTGCAGATTTATTATGCAACTAAAGGAAAAATGAAAATTTTCCCATCTCACTTGTTTATTTTCATCTGTTATAGTGAGAATAATAAACAAACACCTCAAAATTTACAAATAAACATCTCTGACATTTCAAAAAAAAATAAATCAATCAATCAATGACCAATATAGCCACCCTTCTTTCCAATAACAGTCATAAGCCTTTCCATTCATGGAGTCTGTCAGTTTCTTGATCTGTTGACGATCAGCTTTTTGTGGAGCAGTGACTACAGCCTCCCAGACACTCTTCAGAGAGGTGTATTGTTTTTCTCCCCCGTAAATCTAGCGTTTAAGAAGTGCCCACAAGTTCTCGATAGGGTTTAGGTCAGATGAGGAAGGGGCCATGTCATTATTCCTTCATCTTTAAGGCCTTTACTGGCTGGCCACGCAGTGGAGAACTTCGATGCAAGTGATGGAGCATTGGCCTGCATAAAAATCATGGTCTTTTTCCTGTATCACTGTTTGAAGAAAGTGTCTTCGAGAAACTGGCAGTAGGTCTGGGAGTTGATTTTGAGTTCATCTTCAATGCAAAAAGGTCCAACTAGCTCATCTTTAAAAATACCAGCTCATACCAGTACCCCACCTCCACGTTGGAGTGGTGCTCTGTGCCCATTACTGATCCACAGGTCCATCCATCTGGTCCATCAAGAGTCACTCTCATCTCATCGGTCCATAAAACCTTTGAAAAAATCTGTCTTCAGATATTTCTTGGCCCAGTTTTGACGTTTCAACTTATGTTTCTTGTTCAGTGGTGGTTGGGTTTCAGCCCTCCTTACCTTGGCCATGTCTTTGAGCACTGAACACCTTGTACTTCTGGGCACTCCAGGTAGGTTGCAGCGCAGGAATATGAAAGTACTGGAAGATAATGGGTTCCTGGTAGCTTCACATTTGATTCTTCTCAAATCTTTGGCAGCTAATTTGCGTCTTTTGTTCTCAACACGTTTGTTGCGACCCTGTTGACTATTTGCAACAAAATGTTTGATGGTTCTGTGATCACACACCAATATCTTAGCAATTCCAAAAGTGCTGCATCCCTCTGAAAGACTTTTTACAATTTTTGACTTTTCAGAGTCAGTTAAATCTCTTTTTTGGCCCATTTTGCCTGAGGAAAACTAGCTGCCGAATAATTCTGCACACCTTGATATAGGGTGTTGATCTCCTTAGGCCACACCCTCCCTCATTACACAAATACACATCACCTGACGTGCTTAAATCCAATAAGCATTCAAGTTAATACAGCTTGGAGTTGGAATATACGCATTAAAAATGATGATATGGTCAAAATACTCACTTGCCTAATAATTGTGCACACAGTGTATATATATATATATATATTAAAGATTAGTGATCTATGGCAGATGTTTTCACACTAGAAGCTGCCATACTGGGCTTGGGGATCAATGGCATCCCTGCTAAGGTTCTCGTTCTTAAGAAAATGAGAGATTTTGGCAAAAAAGAGCAGGTGAGTGCTCCGTATTTCTCACTCCCTCCATGTACTCCCTGCCGAGATGTTTGCACAGTGTGGGCATCTCCCACAACGTCACAATAATTACAACTAGCCGAAGCCCACCATAGCATACAAACGGAAAACAGTCAGAAAGGAATTCAGAAATCAAGAAGAAGTCATTAGAAAGATGCAGTTGTGAATAGGTGTTTTGGTGGTGACGACAGATAATGAGTCGAAAGATCTAACCCTAGAAAAAGCCACGTACAACTGATTGTGGCTGAAGACTGGTTGTTAGAATTATTGTGAAGAGTAAACAGCATGTGGGTATGAGGAAGGCCGTGGTTCTGAAATTCGATTACGTAAATATAATCAATAACAACCCGAAAAAGATGTTGTTGTAGAATGTCTCTAAGTAATTCCTGCAGCTTAATCCAAAAGACTCGTACTACAATATCAGGTCTGTGCTTCAGTCTTTGGGTATCTGACAGTGCATGTAGAATTTCCGGCCCAGCAGGATTACATGTGAAAGTAATAAATAAATGAGGCTTTCTGAATTTACGTACTATGGCCATGGCATCCTGTTAGATTTGTTGCATGTATCTTGCACTTCCTGGAAATGTGGACGGTAATATGATTATTTTGCCTACACGTACGTTGTTATTTTCAGCGTTTGCTTGCAGTGCGTCTGATAGTCCTTTGTATTGTTCCACGTGCAAATCTTGTTGATCTAATCTGAGATAGTTGAGACGCGCGCCTTCTGTTTTAACATATGCATCTACGACGTACTGTTGGAATAGTTCGCTGCTGGAGTGCAAAATACTAAATGTATTCCTCATTGCTAATCTGTATGCATACAATTGGCATTGAGTAAGCCTTCTTCGCTTGGCAGTACTTTTATCGGGAACATGTTGTAAATCTTTGTGCCAGCCAATGTCTCCGTAAGGGAATAAAAGTGGGTAAACCATAGGATCGCAATTCATATTGAGCGTGGAAATCTGTTTACAGGAGTTGCCTATGGGACAGATGCAAATGTCCCTTTAGGCAGGCGTTTCACCATCTTCTCCGATGAAAATCGCTGCATCATCGGTGTGACATGTCAGGGCATTGTATCATCGTAAATCCTGCCTAGGGTTTTCCTCGAAAAGCATTTGTACAGATGCTGTTGGATTGGACTGAGCGATTTCATGCATATGTTTGTATGATTTAGCGAAAAGTTTGATGGTTCTGAGCAGGGAATATAGTTGGAGAAGAACATTTTCGTTGCATGTAGAGTTTGCCTTATTTTGTAAGCGTAC
This sequence comes from Polypterus senegalus, assembly GCF_016835505.1. Lineage (NCBI taxonomy): Eukaryota > Metazoa > Chordata > Cladistia > Polypteriformes > Polypteridae > Polypterus > Polypterus senegalus. Next base: position 159,057,430 of record NC_053161.1, read on the forward strand.
TGCAGATGCTTGTCGAGAAATGCCGTGTCGGCTGCGTGTGGATTTGACCGGTTTATGGACGTGAGAGGAGAGTTAGAGTTGGCGGGTGGGGCTCTGTCGTGCGTATCCCATGATGCGGGAGGAGGGTTAGAGTTGGCGGGCGGGGCTCTGTCGAGCGTATCCCATGGTCTTAGAGTTGGCGGGCGGGGCTCTGTCGAGCCTATTCCATGGTCTTAGAGTTGGCGGGCGGGGCTCTGTAGAGCCTATCCCATGGTCTTAGAGTTGGTGGGCTGGGCTCTGTGAGTTGGTGAGCGTGGCTTTCTGTCTTGCGTGCGTCTTGCGTGCCCTTAGTGAATTATATATATAGATATTTTAGTTTTGATAAATGTTTTTCGTGTAACATCATTTTATGATTGTAGAAATTGTCAGACTAATGCAGAATAATGCAATGAGGAACAACAGACGAATATTAGAAATTTCTAATAATAAAATAAACGTTTCATTTTAGGGTTTACTAATGTTAATCAACAGAGGAAAGCTTTTGTTTCAGACAGAGGTGTCAATGTTCAGGTATCTCCATCTGTCCTTTTAAAACAAATACAGGGGCAGGCAGAGCGTAAAAGGCAGAGCTGTGTAGCCATGACACTGACTCGGACTTCACAGTGTCTTTGACTTATTCTGTTCTTTTTTGATCTGAAATACTACGTAACTTGTGAATTTTTTTTTATCTAAATGCATGTGGTGGCACAGTGGCGCAGTGGTAGTGCTGCTGCCTGGCAGTTAGGAGACCTGGGTTCGCTTCCTGGATCCTCCCTGCGTGGAGTTTGCATGTTCTCCCCATGTCTGTGTGGGTTTCCTCCCACAGTCCAAAGACATGCAGGTTAGGTGCATTGGCGATTCTAAATTGTGTGTGTGTGTGCCCTGCCCAGGGTTTGTTTCCTGCCTTGTGCCCTTTGTTGGCTGAGATTGGCTTCAGCAGACCCCTCTGACCCTGTGGTTGGGATATAGCGGAATGGATGAATAAATGCATGTGTAACTATATAATTTTGTAAATTAAGAGCATGGAACTATTAGGCCTCCCTTTTTTACTCCATATCAAACCACAGTACTCTGCATTAAAAATGTATTTAAAAGGTGTCTTATATATGAAAAATAAAAAGACAAACACACACCCACATAAAAAACAAACAAAAAAAAAAACTCCAAAATTAGACATTAGGGATGTGGGATTGAAGGACCGTCACCTTTAATTGTTTGTGCCAAATAAGAGTTTGATACTTAACAAGACCAAACAAATGTCATGATTTTGAAACATTCAATGTGCCAAGAAAAATAGGGTACTTCATGTAACAGGCAGGCAGTGAGGTGTAGTGCTTAAGATTTTGGACTTTAGACCTGAGTCTGTGGGTTCAAATCGCACTTCTGACACTGTGAGCCCGTGAACAAGTCACTTGACCTGCTTGTGCTCTAATTGGGAAAAACAATAAAAATGTAAACAATTGTATCTCTCACATCCGGTGCTAAGGGCTTCAGCCAAATAAAAAGTAATAATCCCATCCATACATTATTTATCCTTTTTAAAATAATTACACTCACCTCGTTACAGATTGCCTTCACATTGCTATCTGCTGGCTTGACGTCCCACCCTCCACATACCTCGGTCATACCAGCCTGTGGATTTTATGGAGAAGCTCTGGAAGAAGAGAAACGCATGAAAGTGAAACATCAAAGCTGTCAGAGGCAAACATTAGTAGACTGGCTATATTTTATTTATATTGATCTTTTCTGATGCTCAAAGCACTTAATGTCTCAAATTTCTGATGAACAAGCCACTATAATGGTCCAGGATATTTCCTCCAAATGCTCTGCTTTAATGCCCAATCTCAAACAGCTCAATCTTACCAAGTGGTTTGAATTCATCCATTTGTGCATGAATGTGTCCTAAACCTGGATGATAACTAGTTGCATCATGCCAACTATTTGGATAATCTCCAGCTTAACCACATCCCAAGTGGGCTCAGAAGATTGATGGATAGCTCAATCATCATTTCATTTTCTCAGGCATTCTTGATAATGTGGGGTCAAATGTGTCCGAGCCAAAAAAAAATTGTCAAAACATTTATTCGAGAAATTGTAATTACTCAAACTAGAATTTTTATGTTTAAGTGTGGTCATAGTATAGTTATTGCTTTATAGAAAAACCGGTTACCCAACCTGCTGTGTTGAGCATAGCTCAAAGGAGGTTAAGGTTTAGATATGCAATGTCCTTACATGACATATTGTTTTCAGTTTTGCCTATTGTGTCACCTGTTGATGAAATTTTTATTTTTCCCTTCTGTTTCTGGCAACACTGAGTTAATATTATTTGCAATTTTACTAATTTTTCATTTGTTAATTATGATTTAATTTAATCATTTTAGTTTAAGACATTCACTTTTGTCTGTATTAGACCGCTCACTTTAGCACTTTACCGATTTGTTAATTACTCTTATCTCTCTCTCTGTCTCTGTCTCTCTCTCTATATATATTTTTATACTAGCAAAATACCCGAGCTTCGCAGCGGAGAAGTAGTGTGTTAAAGAAGCAATGAAAAAGAAAAGGAAACATTTTGAAAATAACGTAACATGATTGTCAATGTAATTGTTTTGTCACTGTTGTGAGTGATGAGTGTTGTTGTCATATATATATATATATATATATATATATATATATATATATATATATATATATATATATATATATATATATATATATATATATACATATATATATATACATATATATATATACATATATACACATACATACATATACACATATACATACATATCTACATATATACACACACAGCTATTTAGTATCAGTGCAATACGCTGCTTGTTAAAACGGATAACTCCGCTCTTACGTGCAAGTCTGCGTGGATATTATGAACTATCGTATTTGTTCAAGTTCTATTTAAATTTTAAATAGAAGGAATTTTTATTTAGTCGACAGAAATATCTTTGGTAGGAATGGTAAAACAGACAGGAATATTATTCCTGAATAAATCAACTCAAACCTTAAACAACTTATAATATTTTGCTCTCCATAAAAATATATCCTGTCTAAATTATACAAGTTAGAAATAAAGTAAACGTTAAAAGAACAAACATTCAAATTTCTTTACTCTTATGTAATTTTATATAAAAATAAACTTAGATTTTAAATATCCCAAAAGATTTTGCTCTCCATAAAAATATATCCTGTCAAAATTATACAAATTCAAATATGAACATGCTGCATAACAAAACCTGGAAATATAAATAAAATGTGTTCCTTTCAGCAATAACAAATCAAATCATTCAGTTGTCTTTGCTCATATGTCATTTTAGAGCTGGACGCCTGGCATCTTTTTGGCACAGGTTCGTTTCTGTTTGGTGTGAGGTTCTGTGTTGTGGAGATTCTCAGGATGGATTGCAGGTGCTCATCAGTGAGGCGACTCCTGTGTGCTGTTTTGTTAGTCTTTATCACTGAGAAGAGCTTCTCACACAGATATGTGCTACCAAACATGCACAAGGTTCGAGCCGCATGTAGACGGACTTTTTGTTCTTCAAAGTCACCAAAGCGCCGTGCAAACTCAGTGCGCTCAGTTTATCAGCAAAGTGCGATTTGGGAACACCGTAGTGACGACTTGGTTTAACATTACTTGGCAACAGGGAAAGTGGGAAGGTGCACTGGTGCATTTGTGTCTCCCATAAAAGCAGCTTCACTTGAAATCACTTTGTGATTGTGCACGGGTAAAACGTCCGCTGAAGTGTCAGATTCTTATTTAATTCTTCTGCTTTCTGTATCTTCTGCATTGCATTCAGGTTACCCTGATGTTTTGTCTCATAGTGCCGTCTTAGATTAAATTCTGTAATTACAGCCACATTAGCTCCACAAATGAGACACACGGGTTCAGTAAACATATACTCAGCCTCACATCGGTTTTAAAGGCTCTATTTTCAGAATCAACTTTTCTCTTCAGCATCGTGTGAGCTAGCTTCGAATAACTTGCAGCATCATAAGCTAGACTTGATTAACGGTAAGTGTTCGCAAGGCAGCTGAAGCGCTGCATTATGGGATCTGTAGTTTATTGTGTTACCAGCGCTTCATATACCGGGCCATTAATAACAATAATACAGTATATAAAATGATCTCGGGTCGGATATAATTACGCCGGGCGGATGTGGCCCTGCCCTTGAGTTTGACACATATGGACTAAATAGAACTTGAAAAGATATATTTTTTCAAATGTGATCGCGCAATTCAGATAGAGTTGACGCGACTACAGCCTGCATGCCTCAATAAGTCATCCTCCCTCGCTCTTACTTTTTTACCGTTCATCTAATGAATACACTGAGTATGGCTTTACCAAAACAATCATTGATGGCGAATAAAGTATCCATTATTCGAGTATGTAGATCGGGATATATATATACATATATATATACCCGCGTATCGCAGCGAGAAGTAGTGTGTTAAAAAGCTAGAAAAGAAAAGGGAACATTTTAAAAATAGCGTAACATGACTGTCAATATACAGTATTTGTTTTGTGAGTGTTACTGAGTGTTGCTGTCATCAAGGATTTGATTATCATTATTTCTTTCAATCAGGTTCGTATTTGTAGGATGTGTTGTGTTCAAGTTACATTCCGTGTTTGTCAATCGTTGTAAAGATGACAGGTTTCATTCATCGATTCGTTTCTTACTGCATCAATAAACAGCTCGTCTTCTTCTTTATCTGAGACCTGACACACTGCATGCACGGTTTTTTACACTGTCTTCCTTTAGCGGGACATTGACTTTTTCCACCGTGTGCTTTGTTTCCGCAGTAGCTGGATTTATGAATATGCTTGTATCAGGCGCTTCATATTTTTGCTGCCTTTTCAATTGTGTAATTCGGTTTTGTTCAGCGCCTTTGGAACTGTTGCTTTTTATCTGTGCACTGCGTCAGTTCACGTGAGCCGCTCGGTGTACATGCATCGAAGGTTCCCAGCTGTGCTGGTGCCATCTCGTGCTATGTCCATGGCTGTATTTAATGTTACCTTAGTCCTTTCTCTCGCAGTTTCGCTGAGTTTGTGTCAAACACCACCCTGACCATCTCATCTTCCTCTCCATAAGCACAGTCCTTCACCCGTGAATATTTAGTGGGAGTTTGCTATTGGATTGCCGCTGACGGACGGCCTTATATGGGCAGGCACTAAATTACAAACGCCAGCGCAGCCTGTCTATGAACTTAATTTAAAGTGTAGGTTTACATCGTGCTTTGTTTCCGAAGTAGCAGAACTCATGAATATGGTTGTATATGTCACTCGCCGCTTCTTATTGTTTCGCTGCCTTCTCAATTATATAATGCATGTTTGCTTCAGCGCTTTTTGGGCCTCCTCCTGGTTTTCTATGTACTGCGTGTTTACGTGGGAGGCGTGATGATGTCACACGAAACTCCGCCCTCACGGCATTCAAGATCATCTCCATTACAGTAAATGGAGAAAAACAGCTTCCAGTTATGACCATTACGCGTAGAATTTCGATATAAAACCTGCCCAACTTTTGTAAGGAAGCTGTAAGGAATGAACCTGCCAAATTTCAGCCTTCTACCCACACGGGAAGTTTGAGAATTAGTGATGAGTCAGTGAGTGAGTGAGTGAGGGCTTTGCCTTTTATTAGTATAGATATATTGTGACAGATGTTCGGGGACATTGCCCCACCAGGATGCCGGGAGAAAGGAAGGACCAGGGGCCTCATGTATAAACGGTGCGTACGCACAGAAATGTTGCGTAAGAACTTTTCCACGTTCAAATCGCGATGTATAAAACCTACACATGGCGTAAAGCAACGCACTTTTCCACGGTACCTCATGCCTTGTCGTACGCAAGTTCTCCGCTCGGTTTTGCAAACTGGCGGCACCCAGCGTCAAAGCAATGGTACTGTTCTTGTGTGATTACTCATTATTTTCATGACGCGGCTTTATAAATACATAGAAACTAACCGCATATTGTTTATTAGTGTAATGCATCTGATTGTAATTAACTTGTAACAATATAATGGTCCAGGGAACAGCCATAGTATTCCAAATACCATAACTGCTTTAGCGTTGTTACTCTCACTTCTTCTTCTTCTTCTTCTTCTTCTTCTTCTTCTTCTTTCAGCTCCTCCCGTTAGGAGTTGCCACAGCGGATCATGTTTTTCCATATTACTCCAACTGCACGACTCGGAGTATTTATATCACTGTATCTGAGTGTGAATCACAGCAGCAGCTGATCGGAAAGAGAATTATCGGTATACAGCTTTAAGGACACGCTGTCTCAGCCACAGCAAAACGTTTTAAAGCCTTTCCTGTACGGACCTCGCGGTTCAGAAACAGTTTCATCCCAAGAACTTTAAATGCATTTAATCAATTGCTCCTTGTAGAACGGTTTGTACTTATAAGTACAATCACCCCACTGTAAACTTGCACTACAGTTATAATATCGCACAACCTGGGCCACTTTATAAAGCGTGTATTTACATATGATGACGATATCATTTTTAAGGTGAAATGCAGCAAAATATGTTTGTTAAATTATACAGATAAAACTTTAACTTCATTTAAATAATTTATATTCTTCACTGGGTGTCGTTAAGGATAGAATAATTAAACATGTACTACGAAGATATTTCAATGTTCTTTAAATGTTTTGAAGAATCGGCGCTAAGCTTACAGATGGCTTAACTTCTATTACAGAGCTGATTGTATGGTGATCGGTTACTTGGGGAAAGAAAAGCAAGGACTCTTTGGGCGGCCACGGCAATATATATTGCATATAAAACAGAAAGAGAAAATAACAACACAGCTAAAAACGCAGCGACAAATTTCGACAAAAGATAAATGCTTGTCATGAGCACGAGGCTCATGAAACCCATGTTTAATAACGTGCTTTAGCTCCTATCATAATGAAAATGACATCACGTATACATCTCAGTATTTTAGTTATTCAGAGAGATGTAATATCACGAATGTTATTGATTCTGTGTCCAGTTGGAGGAAGAGAGCCGGTTTAAGAAGCAAGTAGTGATTCACACACATAGATCACATACGAGTAGAAGATCAAATACAAAACAAAGCATTTAACGTGCTACTTTAATTACGATGTAATTTTGAGAAACTGGTTAATTAAACGATTTTAAGATGAAGTTTATAATGTTCTACTAAATGACAAAATAAACTACGTGATTAAAGTGGAAAATTCGAGATTGAAGTTGACATTTCGTGCTTTTTCCCCACCGTGTGCCTTTTTTCTCTGTACCCTAATAAGCTTTCATATGACACTCAGACGGTGGGCTTACAACTCTTCTTATCACGGCAACTTTGATATGTGACTTCTTTTTTATTTCCGGCACTGTGCGATTTGTGAATGTGAGCTTTCAAGTTTCTCCAACACGCTATGTCACTCGATCAACTTCCTTTTGTTGATTATACCACGGTTTATTTGAACTAATAGTATGTTTTTCCTTTGCCTCCACTTGGTATTCGCTGAAATTCTTATGTTTCCCCCGTGCTTTTCCCATTGTCTTTTCACAGAAGGCTGCGCTTAAGGGCGATTTATATTGATTTGCATATTCAAATAGGCGTAATTCTGGGAGGATTTGGGGCGTTACATAATGCGCGTGCAGGAGCGTTAGTTTTCACGCTGATCGGGATTTATGTAACGAAATAACATGGAAGTTGGAGTACGCACAGATTCCTGCATCTGGATTTTTCTGTGCGTAAGCACATTTCGGCTTTTGTGCTTACGCCATGTTATAGTGCAGTATTTTCCCCAGAACCCAGAAGTGCCACCGGATGTTAATCGAGAAGCACCTGGAGCACTTCCGGGTGCAGTATAAAGGAGGCCATCGCACTCCACTCAGAAGCCGGAGTCAGGAGGAAGGAGACAGAGCTTTTTGGTGTCTGTCTGTGCCCCGGGAGCTGGCTTTTCCACTATATATATATGAGGAAGGGTGGTCACTCTTCCAAATTGAGTATAGTGGCAAAGGCCCTTAAGCAGCTTTACACAAAGCAACATTAAGAGTGACAACAGGTCGCAAATGGGGACACTGAATGAGACTCTTTGATGTCAATATGAAAACATCTCTGCACAGTGATCTAAATTAATTGTAAATATAAAACAGAAAATAAATAATTGCATAAGTATTCAGCTCCTGAGTAGATGGCCCCTTTTGCAGCCATGGCAGCCTTTTAGTCTGTAAGAACAGGTTTTCTCTCTTTGTCAGTTTTGCACATCAAGACACCACCATTTCCTTGCTTTTTTCTTTACAAAGCTGTTCAAGGTCTGTCAGGCTGCATATTTATTGTGCGTAAACAGCATTTGGCGAGTCCAGCCTCAAATTCTCCACTGGATTGAGATATGCACTCTGATTCTGCCTCTACATGACATTAACATTGTTATTTTTAAGCCATGTAGGCCCAAGTGGCATCTTTGTTTGGGTTCCATGGGGGTCACCAAGGGGAGCTACCAGGATTCACAGACTCTACTTTCTGGAATTTCTGTTTAAACCAGAACTGTTTCCAGCAGCTATTCCCTGTTACCCTAGTGCTGGAAGAAGCCACTCGATCTCAGCCAGAGGAGTCAAAGTTGGAACAACACCCGGACAACACTTGCCTGGGAGGAGGAGAGGAGAAAGAAGAGAAATAGTTTGTTTTTCTGTGCTGTATTGTGCTGTGATATTAAAGAAGAATCCTGTCCAAGGTATTTTTTAATACAAAATATGTATTTGAACCTGGGACTGTGTTGGTGATGTTGTTTTCAGGGTTTGGAGGGTGCTGTTATGCTCTCCACTGGTCACAATAGACAGATCAATATGTAGACAGAGGGTGGATAGTTGTTGTATAAAAAACAGCTACATTTGAGTAAAAGTTTAGATACCCTTCAGATAATTTACTAATGTAACAGTAAAATTTGCTCTTGATGAAAGTACTCAAGGAAATGTTTTAAAGTACCTGGTATTATTTGTACTTAAGTACAAGTAAAATGTAGGTTTTCTCCCCGCGTTATACCCATCCATTCATTTTCAAAACCCACTTTTCCTGAGCAGGTTCAGGGGACAGTTGAGGCCTGTCCCAGTGGACATCAGGTGCATGACAGGAACAACCCCTGGACAGGGTGCCAGCCTATCACAGGTAGAACAATCAATCACACACACAGCAGGGGCTAATTTTGCATTGTCAGTCTACTTGTCTATAGACTGTAGGAGGAAACTGGAGTTCCTGGAAGAAACCCCAACAAACAAAGGGAGAACACAGAAGCTCCACAACAGGAAGCACCAAGAACTTGAATCCCAGTCTCTCTCGTGATTCCAAGCAGCAGTGCTACCACTCCACCACCAAGTCACCCACCCATTTGATATTTTTGAGTGAGAGTCACATTACAATCCTTAGAGTATGAGCCAAGTAACTGTAAATTGAAGCAACAACATTCAGCATGAGTGGAAATCTTAATGACCAAATCCTAATTCAGTGGGGAGGTTTCAATAGGAGAAGTGAACAGGCCAAACACACAACTTAAGATAAACCCAAGGCAAGTTGCTAAGAAAGTTTAAAAAATCTATTTAATCAGTGTCTGCATCATGATTTAGTGGAGATGGAGCAAATAGCAAATCCAACCATCATTAATTTTTGCAAGACAAAATTACATTGGCACTAGCTCATCGCTAAGGTTTTTCGACTCCACAATGGTGATCTTGTTCCAACACCAAAATGATCATATTCCTGGTGAGCTTTCAGGTGCAGACTATCTTCACCTCCAACGTGAACCTGCATGGCAAACACAGAATAACATCAAAATTGTGGCAAAGACAACATGCAAGGTCACAATGGGAATGTCAGATTTGTCAGTGCTGACAGAGATAAACATCACACCTTGCAGTCAGTGAAAGTATCCAACATACATGTAATTTAAATTTTAAAAGAACACCTAAGAATCCAATAATGCTGAAAATGGAAGCCTTGATTAGAATATTGTAAGCAAATCAAACAATTCCCCTTAAATGTGGTCCCATTATACAGATGCACAAACTAACAAAAGGCAACAGTCAGTCTATTTATACTCCCAGCTTGCATCTGTATGCACAAGAGACCACTGAGTAGACGTGTGTACCTTGATCCCTTGGTTTATTCCATTCATCTGCTGACTTGTGTATTGCAGAGGCTCTTCAGAACTTTTTCCTTCCCGTTTGTCAACATCGGGCCGCACCTATGGAGTTAAAAGCAGTCTGGATTTAAGAGTATCACACAATTTTTCCTTCAGCTTCTCACCATAATTTTCATTCATTTTCAGTACCTACTCTGTCCTTGTCACAATCATAAAAGTGTCAAACTGAATCCTGTTAACAAATTTAATAAAAGCTAGAACAAAGTTAGAAAATGTGTGCACTGTGAAACAGTCAGGAAGGTTCAGAGGTTTTTAAAATGTTAGTTAATTTACTTAATCAAAGAGACAGGAATTATAGTTTGCTAATTACTCTGTTTTGTAATGAGTCATATTCAAAATTCAGTGGAAACAGTAATTAGATGTTGTCACAAGAACGAGACATGGACAGATAAAGAGTTGGGGCAGCCACCCGTATAATGTGGTATCCTGGCTGCAAAAGGTCGTTTTATCAAACAATCAGCACTGAAGTGCATTCAACTGAGTCCAGAACAAGACTGAGGAAACAAAGGAAAAGGGGCAGGTTTTAAAGGGGGAGACAGGAAGTGAGGTCATATGGATCTGGCGCATGGTCTTCCACCATTGGTTCATAGCCGGACGTGATATCAGAAGGACTGGAGCTGGTGTGGCCGACTTCCATTGGCTCAGTCCCGGAAGTGATGTCAGGAGAGCCAGGTGAAATCCCCCGGGGATGGTCTACAGGCAAGGGAGAGAAAGAGTCAGTGCACTCTGCCACACCCCGGCATGCCTCCGAACTGCCTTCACTCAAGCCCTTTAGCTGCCTCCCATGCGCACGTGTGTGACAATGTATTAGTAGAGTAAATGCATCCATCCATCCATTTTCCAACCCGATTAATCTGAACACAGGGTCACAGGGGTCTGCTGGAGCAAATTAAATGCAACACATTTATAATAAAATTTCACAATATAATGCAGTTAAACTCTCAGTTCAAAAGAAATAAAGAAAAAGTAATGAGAATCTGTCAAGTTCTAAAGCTTAAATTGTTGGCTGCATCTCACCGTGATGGAAAGCGGGTCACTGCGTTTCTTTGTCAATAAATGATTGAGTTAGACAAATATCATCACAAATCTGTAGATAATACAGCAGTGAGGCTGTTTAATGTGCATAATGTAAATATAATCAATCCGTGTTTATTCAACTAGGGTGTGACAGCTTACAGATCTTGTTTACTCTTCAACTCGTTTTAGAAGAATAAATGGACTTTTTGTAATCCTTGCTTTGCCTTTTTTTACCTTTTATGTTTTTTAAGATTATTTAACTCACCTGGTATGACTTTAAACAGCAGGAGAAGTGAGTTGGTGAGGCTTTGCTCAAGCCACTGATGTGACACACACACACATCTCTGCTGGCATGCCAGCAACTCATCTGTTTTGCCATTGGGAATGACTCTTGGATAAGAAAATATACACATTGAAATAATCTTTCATAAAATAAATTTGAGGTTGCAGTGAATTCTTCTGTATTTACACTGACAATATCAAAAATTTGCAAATGCTTTTTAAATTTCAAAACTTTGAAGAGTAAGTGCCTGATTTGAAAATTGGACAATTAATGCAGAAAGGTGGACAGACAACAATAACGACAACAAGAGGCGAGTTCCACATTTTGTTTGAATGCTCCCACAAAGTGGATGTTACACAAATGCTTACCATTGAAATATGAGGAATGTTCCTTTAAGTGATTATACACAGTGCTGAGAAAAGGTATTTGCCGCCTTCCTATTTTTGCTTATTCATAACACTTTGTTTCTGATCGCCTAACAAATTTAGTATAATACAAAACACATACTGAGCAAACAGAATATACAATTTTTAAATAATCAGTTGATTCATTGAAGGAAAATGGTTCACCAACCCACAATTGATTGCCTCCAAACAAAGAAATTGTGATAAGCGATGTGACTTGTTAAAATTAGGTAGGCTACTGATTGTTATCTCATATGAAAAATATAAAAAATTAATTAGGATACTTATTGCTTTTACCTCTAGAAAAATGTAGAAGAAATATTTGTGTGCTGACTGTGTTGTTTTGTAATATGTTGTGACGCGAGGTTAGTTGTAATTATAATGCCAGCTTTTGTAGTTGGCTTGTTATGGTTATCAGATGCACCCCACTTTAAAAAAGTATTAAAGATCTCTAAAAAAGCAGTTTTTTCACCATGCAGAACATTTCATACCCATCAAGTCAACTACAATACAACCAAGCCAAGCATCACAAAACTGCAAGCGCTTTTGAGAGTGCATCTGTCTGTCTGTCTGCATGTGGGGACGCCCCTCTAACACTGGGTCCGGGGAGCAGCCATGGGATACATACTACGTTCCTTGGAACACTTGGTGGCAGCCCCCCTGTTTTGCATCAAGGTCACAATTGTGGAACACCGGAGCTCATCCATGTTGGGCTCTGTGGCTACCGCCAGGGGGAAATGCACGCCTCCCTGAGCCCGTGTGGGCTGTAACGCAGCCACACCCGGAACTGCAGCCTTAATTAGGTTAATTATCATCTGAAGCACTTCTGGGTAGGCTATAAAAGGAGCCTGCAGCCACTATTCGAGGTGCCAGAGTTGGGAGGAAGAGGACAAAGCTGCCTAGGAGTAGTGGAGGAAAGAGAAGAGTGATTTTTGGTGGTGGTTTTTCTTTTGTGTGTGGTTTAGGGACTGTGTAGGGCCTGTGGGAGACGATAAAATAAATCTTTTTGTTTATTTTTACCCGTGACTTTGGTGTCAGTCTGTGTCAGGTCGGCACCAACCATGTGCTTCTGCCACACACTAAAATTTCTGTTTTCTCCTTATTTAGCTTGAGAAAATTACACTCATCCATTCAGAAACACAAGTAAGACATTGTGTCAGTGAATCAAGAGTGTCACGGTCTTCAGACGCTATTGATAAATACAGTTGTGTGTCATCAGGATAGCTGTGGTAGCTAACGTTATGCTTTCAGATAATCTGACCTAATGGAAGCACGTAAATCGAAAAGAGCAGTGGACCCAGGATTGAGCCTTGTGGACCTCCATATAGAATATCATGTGTCTTTGAAGTATAATTACTACAACTAACAAAGAATTTTCTACCTGCCAGGTAGGACTCAAACCAATTTAAGACCCTGCCAGAAAGGCCCACCCATTGACTAAGGTGATTTCTAAGAATATTGTGATCAATGGTATCAAAGGCGGCACTCAGATCTAAGAGGATGAGAACAGATAAACGGCCTCTGTCTGAATTTACCCGCAAGTCATTTACTACTTTAATGAGTGCAGTTTCTGTGCTGTGATTTTTTCTGATTACTGACTGAAACTTGTCAAGAATAGCAGGTTTATTGAAGTGATCATTAAGCTGCATAATGACTGCCTTCCCTAGGATTTTACTTAAGAAATAAGTCTAAAATTTCCGAAAGCAGAGGAGTCAAGATTATTTTTCTTGAGCAGGGGTTTAACTACAGCAGTCTTAAGACAGTCTGGGAAGACCCCCACATCTAATGACGAGTTTACTATGTCAAGAATACTATCAATTAGCACGCCCGATACTTCTTTGAAAAAACTTGTTGGTATTGGGTCAAGGACGCAGGTGGGGGGTCTCAGTTGAGAAATTATTTTATATAAATTAGGGAAATCTATCCTGGTGAAAGAATTTAATTTGTTTATAATGGTGTACCGGTGTTTAAGAGGATCAGTATTGGCAGGATGTACTATATTATTTCTAATATCATTCATTTTTTGAATAAAAAATACAGCAAAAGCCTCAAGTTTCACTGGAAGTATTTTGGAGGCATTCCTTTGTGTTACCTGAGTTTAGCAGATGATCAATTGTAGAGAATAAGACTCTGGGATTACTAGCATTGTTATTTATAATTCTAGAGAAATAACACCTCCTCTCAAGACAGACTATGTTGTTATATTCTGTTATTTTAGCCTTCAATATCTCATAGTGGATAATCAGTTTAGTTTTTCTCTATTCACACTCAGCTCTCCGGCATGTTTTCTTTAAATTAGACACTCCATGGTATAACAGTTCTATAAGATTTTTTAACTGTCCTTTCAGGTGCGACTATGTCAGCAGCAGCTCTCACCTTAGTATTAAAATTTTCCACCTTACTATTTACATGATCCTCACTATTGTAGTATGCACTACAAACTCCAGTGAGTAAATCCATGCTAGAACTTAAACTGCCCACAGAAATCACGGGGCAAAACCAAGGGATTTTTGCAGTAAAGACAACATTGCAATATTTTTAGTCTTAGCAAATGCTGTTAGTGTAACATCATTCTTAAAACAATTGTAGAAATTGTCAAACTGAATATACAATGTGAAACAACAGGCAGATTTTAATGATTTCTAATAATAAAACAAACACATTCAACATTTTATTTTAAAGCTTACTAATGGTAATCAATGGTGGAAAGTTTTTATTTCAGACAGAGGTGTCAATGTTCAGGAATCTTTATCTATCCTTTAAAAACAAGTACAGGGGCAGGGATAACCTGAAAGCCAGAGCTGTGTAGCCATGACACTGACTCGGACTTCACATTGACTTGTTTTGATCTGAAGTACTATGTAACTTGTGAATTTTTTTTAACTAAATGTACATGTAAATGTATAATTTTGCAAATTAAAAGTATGGAAATTTTAGGCATTCCTTTTTTATTCCATTTCAGATATTAAAAATGTATTTAAAAAGTGTCTTTTATAAGACAATTAAAAGGCACACACATTCTCATTAAAAAAAAAAAAAAACAGCTATGGGTAATCACTTGGTAAAACTTCAAAATTAGACATTAGGGATGTGGGATTGAAGAAACGTCACCTTTAATTGTTTGTGCCAATAAGAGTTCGATACTTAACAAGACCAAACAAATGTCATGATTTTGAAACATTCAATGTGCCAAGAAAAATAGGGTACTTCATGTAACAGGCAGGCAGTGAGGTGTAGTGCTTAAGATTTTGGACTTTAGACCTGAGTCTGTGGGTTCAAACCGCACTTCTGACACTGTGAGTCCGTGAACAAGTCACTTGACCTGCTTGTGCTCCAATTGGGAAAAACAATAAATTTGTAAACAATTGTATCTCTCACATCTGGAAGCTAAATGATTTAGCCAAATAATAAGTAATAATAATAACTCCCATCCATCCATCCATCCATCCATTTTCTAACCCGCTGAATCCGAATACAGGGTCACGGGGGTCTGCTGGAGCCAATCCCAGCCAACACAGGGCACAAGGCAGGAACCAATCCTGGCCAGGGTGCCAACCCACCGCAGATAACTCCCATCCATCCATTATTTATCCCATCTTAAAATATTTACACTCACCTCGTTACAGATTTCCTTCACATTGCTATCTGCTGGCTTGACGTCCGTCCACCCTCCAGATACCTCGGCCATACCAGCCTGTGGATTTTATGGAGAAGCTCTGGAAGAAGAGAAATGCATGAAAGTGAAACATCAAAGCTGTCAGAGGCAAACATTAGTAAACTGGCACAGGGAGGCGGAACCTAAGCGGGTAGGCAGTGGGCGGAGCCCCAACACATTCTTTGTCCAAAACTAGATCGAGTGATGTCACTGCTGAGCAGCACAATACACAGGCACTAGTTAATTACACCAAGCTAAAATAACATAATAATAATAGCACTAAAACTACTGATAAAAACATATTTTATTTATATAGAGCTGTTCTGATGCTCAAAGCACTTAATGTTTCAAATTTGTGCATGAATGTGTCCTCAACCAGGCTGTCATTTGCTTCACTTGTGCCTGCTATTTGGATAATCTTCAGCTCAACCACATCCCTTGTGGGGTTAGAAAATGGATGGATAGATCAATCTTCATTTACTTTTCTCAGGCATTGTTGATACTGTGGGATCAAATGTGTCATAACACTTATTCAAGAAATTGTAATTATTTAAACTTGCATGTTTATGTTTAGGTGTGGTCAGAGTATAGTTATTGCTTTGTACGAAAACCCAGCCTGCTGTGTCGAGTATAGCTCAAAGGAATTTAAGCTCATCTTTTGATCAAATGTTTTTTTTTTCCTTCTTTTTCTGGCAACACTGTGCTAAGAGTATTTGCAATTATTCTCATTGTTCATTTGTTAATTATGATTTAATTTAATCATTTTGGTTTAAGATCATTCATTCACTTTTGTCCGAATCAGACTGCTCACTTTTGCACATTACAAATTTGTTAAGTACTACATATATCCATCCATCCATTTTACAACCCGCTGAATCCGAACACAGGGTCACGGGGGTCTGCTGGAGCCAATCCCAGCCAACACAGGGCACAAGGCAGGAACCAATCCTGGGCAGGGTGCCAGCCCACACACACACCCACACACCACGCAGACACACTTGGGACAATTTAGGATCACCAATGTACCTAACTTGCATGTCTTTGGACTGTGGGAGGAAACCCACACGGACACAAGAACAACAACATTTATTTATATAGCACATTTTCATACAAATAATGTAGCTCAAAGTGCTTTACATGATGAAGAAAAGAGAAAAAAGACAAACCCACTGCAGACTACATACTGTATATCCTATATATAAATTGTTTAGTGTATTTTTGAATGCATCTTAAGTGATTTTTTTGTCACTTTTAATTTGTAAATTGGTGTTTGATTTCCCTCAGGTGAGCTTATACACAGCAGTTGGGCAGATGGTTCAAATGCAGTGATGGGCTCAAAAAGCCCTGTGAAGCGTCTGAGGCTTCTTTCTGGTTGTGCAGGAAATGGATTAGAAACTTTGAAAATAGTGATGTCTGGTTGGTTTACAAAAATCAAAATAGCCATGAACTCAACACAGTGGAGGAAGTGCACACACACAATTCCTGCTGATCGATCACATACGGTAGTTTCAGTTGGCCAGGTGCATTAAAAGCCACGGAATGTTCGATGTGTTCATTTTCACCTCATAATGATCATGTTGCCATTAAAATGCTGCAATAAATGCATTTGTTAGTATGGATTACAATTTTTGACTATAAAATAACAAGGAAGGGAGGTCACTCTTAAAAACTGAGAATAGTGGCAATGACCCTTATGCAGTTTAACACAAAACAACATAAAGAGTGACAACAAGTCTCAAATGGGGACATTGAGAAGAAAAAGAATTTAAAAAAAGGAGAAGAGAGGAGAAGACAATAGCGGAAGACCTCATGTCTAAAAGACATGGGAGTACAAGAAGAGAATGGAGAATGGAACAGAGAAATTGACCCACAGTCAGTGGTCTGAGCCCCGTGTCATCAAAAACGTCTCCTACTGTGCTAATGACTTGATGGGAAGAAGGAGGAATGGCAACCAATCTTGAAGACACATGATATCCGATATGGTGTTCCATAAGGCTCTATCCTGGGTCCGCTGCTCTTCTCAATCTACATGCTTCTGTTAGGTCAGATTATCTCAGGGCACAACGTGAGCTACCACAGCTATGCTGATGACACACAACTTTACTTATCAATAGCACCTGATGACCCCGATTCTATTGATTCACTAACACAATGTCTGACTAGTATCTCAGAATGGATGAATAGTAATTTTCTCAAGTTAAATAAAGAGAAAACTGAAATTTTAGTGATCAGCAATAATGGATACAATGAGGCTATTAGAAATAAACTGGATACATTAGGATTAAAAGTCAAGGCGGAGGTAAAAAGCTTAGGGGTAATTGTTGACTGTAACCTGAATTTTAAATCGCATATTTATCAGACCACTAGGACAGCATTTTTTCACTTAAGAAACATAAGTAAAGTTAGACCTCTTATATCACTGAAAGATGCTGAGAAATTAATTCACGCGTTTGTTTTCAGTCGACTAGATTACTGTAACGCACTCCTCTCAGGACTACCCAAAAAAGACATAAATCACTTGCAACGAGTGCAGAATGCAGCTGCTAGAATCCTAACTAGGAAAAGAAAATCCGAGCACATTTCTCCAGTTTTAATGTCACTACACTGGTTACCTGTGTCATTCAGGATTGACTTTAAAATTCTGCTTATGGTTTATAAAGCCTTAAATAATCTCACCCCATCTTATATATCAGAATGTCTGACACCTTATATTCCAAATCGTAACCTCAGATCCTCAAATGAGTGTCTCCTTAGAATTCCAAGAACAAAACTTAAAAGAAGTGATGAGGCGGCCTTCTGCTGCTATGCACCTAAAATCTGGAATAGCCTGCCAATAGGAATTCGCCAGGCTGATACAGTAGAGCACTTTAAAACACTGCTGAAAACACATTACTTTAACATGGCCTTTTTATAACTTCATTTTAACTTAATCCTGATACTTTGTATGTTCAATTCTTCATAATAACTATTCATGGTGGCTCTAAAATCTGTACTGACCCCTACTCTCTTTTCTGTTTCTTTTTCCGGTTTCTTTGTTGTGGTGGCCTGCGCCACCTCCACCTACTCAAAGCTTCATGATGCTCCAACAATGATGGATGGATTAAAAGGCAGAATTCTACGTGACCATCATCATCAAGTCCTTCCGTGAGAACCCTAAATCCAAAGAGGACTGTTTCATTTATGTTAGGTAGAATGCCCGGAGGGGACTGGGCGGTCTCATGGTCTGGAATCCCTACAGATTTTATTTTTTCTCCAGCCGTCTGGAGTTTTTTGTTTTTCTGTCCCCCCTGGCCATTGAACCTTACTCTTATTCGATGTTAATTAATGTTGATTTATTTTGTTTTCTTATTGTGTCTTTTATTTTTCTATCCTTTATTATGTAAAGCATTTTGAGCTACTGTTTGTATGAAAATGTGCTATATAAATAAATGTTGTTGTTGTTGTTGTATCAATGATAACTTCAACAACAATCGCAGAACATTGAAATGAAATGACAAGAAACACACTGAAAGACTGGAGGGTTTAAAGGTTACTGCCTGACCAGATATTCGACTGCTTTTATTGTACCATACCATACCATTCTCCAACCCGCTGAATCCTAACACAGGGTCACAGGGGTCTGCTGGAGGCAATCCCAGCCAGCACAGGGCGCAAGGCAGGAACAATCCCAGGCAGGGCGGCAACCCACCACAGGACACACACACACACTCACACACCACTATCACTGCGCCACCTTGCCGCCCTGCTTTTATTGTGTCAATATTTATTTGTGTTAAGTGAAATATTTGACTGTGTTTTTACAAGCAAATAAATATTTGCTATCAGGATAAATAGCTTTAAAAGTTTTGTGCACATAAGATAATAATAATAATAATTCCATACATTTATATAGCATTTTTCTCACTACTTAAAGTGCTTTACAAAGTGAATGGAGAACAACTTCAACCACCACCAATGTGCAACACCCACCTCGATGATGTGACAACAGCCATTTTTGTGCCAGTATGCTCACCACACATTAGCTGTTAGGTGGGGAAGTGGTGAGAATGAGATATCCAGGGGATGATTAGGGGGCCAGAATGAGTGGACCATGAAGGGCCATTTAGCCTGGACATTGGGATACACCCTGCTCTTTACCAAGGATGCCCAGGGACCTTGAATGACCACAGAGACTCAGAACATCAGTTTTATGTCTCATCCAAAGGACAGCACCATTTTAACAGCACAATCCTCCCATCACTGCACTGGGGCATTGGTCAACGTTCAGACCACATGGTAAGCACCCCCTGCTGGCCTTGCCAACATCTCTTCCTGCAGCAATCCAAGCTTTTCCTAGATGGTCTGTCATCCAAGATCTGGCCAGGCCCAAACATGTTTAGCTTCAGGTGGATGACCTCATCTGAAGCACAGGTTGTATAATTGCTGGTCATAGACAAAGTGCCCATAAAAGTATTCAGCACTTGGTGGTTTTTACGTTTTATTGTTTTATAACACTGAATCCAGGTGAATTTAATTTTTGACACTCTTTAGAGTTTTTTTGAGACTCTACTATTAAAGTGAAAACATCTCTACAAAGTGATCTAAATTAGTTGTAAATATAAAACATAACATATTGCATAATATGTTATATCCAGTAGATGTCCCCTTTCGCAGCCATGACAGCCTTCAGTCTGTGAGCACAGGTTTTCTCTCTTTGCCAGTTTTGCACATCAGGACACCACCATTTTCCTGCTTTCTTCTTTACAAAACTGTTCCAGGTCTGTCATGCTGCATGTTAATTGTGCGTAAACAGCACTTGTCAAGTCTGGCCTCAAATTCTCCACTGGATTGAGATCTGAACTCTGATTTGGCCTCTACATGACATTAATATTGTTATTTTTAAGCCATTTATGTGTAGCTTTAGCTTTACTCTTGATGTTGTTGTCTTGCTGCAAACCAGATCATCTCCCAAGTCAAAGACTTCTTGCAAAGTCATCAAGTTTTTTTCCAAGAATTCCTTGTATTTTGCTGCCTTTATTTTACCCAAACAAGCCTTCCAGGGCCTGCTGCAGAGAAGCATCTCCATAGCCTGATGCTGCCAACCACCATGCTTCACGGTGGGGATGATGTGCTTTTGATAGCTTGAAGTGCTCAAACATGGCATTTGGTCTGATAGCCAAAAAGCTCAGTTTTGGTCCCAACAGAAAATGGATACTTCTCAGTCTCCTATATGCCTTCTGGCAAACTCTAACTGAGATGTTACATGAATTTCTGTTTTTTTTTCTTAAACAGTGGCTTTCTCTTTGCTACTCTTCCATAAATCTGCAACTGGTGAAATAGCTGGGTGACAGTTGTGTCTTCACAGCGTCTTCTGTCTCAGACACTGTTACAGCTTTTAATTCCTTCAGTTCTCAGAGGTCTCTTGTTGGCCTCCCTACTTGTCTTCTTCTTTCACAATCACTCAGTTTTTGTGGACAACCTGCTATGGTCAGGTTTCCTGCTGTGCCATATGGTTTTCATTTTTTCACAATTTTTATGGACTCAAAGGTATATTCAGAGACTTGGATCTTTTCTTTTTTCCATCCTCTGACTTGTGCTTTTGAATCCCCCTTTCCCTTGGAGTGTTACTTTGTCTTCATTGTGTAGGTTAGGCCACCATACTGACTCAGCACAAGCTGGGTCTTCCAGATAAGGTGCATTTATACTACAAGAAAATGAAATCCCAGACATTGAGCTAATTCTGTGACTTCTGAAGCCAATTGGCTGCACCACTGATGATTTAGATAAGTCACATTAAAGGAGTGAATTGTTGTGTGATTAATTATTTTGTGTTTTATAATTGCAATTCATTTAGACCACATTGCAGAGATCTGACCTTATCATCAGATTCACCTTTAGAGATTTAGAATGCGATAATAGATATAAGGACTCTACCTCTCTACCAATTATACATCTCTTTTTTGTAAGCGTGCATCAGTTGCCAATAAAACTCCTCTGGTCATGGGTGACTTCAATGCGACCACTGGCACTGACAGGCCTGGCTATGAAGATTGTGTTGGTCCTCATGGATCTGGATACCATGGTGAAAGTGGCTTAGTGTTCCTCGACTTTGCAAAAGCTCAGGGTCTGTGGATCGCCGGAACAAAGCCACATTGTAGGACTTGGTACTCCAATACTGGTGGTGCGGTGAAAGACACATCCTTGTGTGCAGGCACTGGGGTCTCTTACAAAACTCCAGGATCTACAGAAGTGCCCATTTTTATGAATTCTGACAACAGACTTGTTCCTACTCTGAAGATCCAGCTTAGGTCTTGTAGGCTACCACCCACTAGGAAAATGAGGTGGACCTGGCCAGACTCCAAGATAAGGCTGTTTCTAATCAGTTTACAAACAGTTTGTGTGAGGAACTTAAGGACTTGGGTGCAACTGCTGAATCTAAATTGATGTGTGAGACCTTCCGTGACAAGATCCTGAAGGTTGCTAAGGGTTGTGTTGGTGTTGCCAGTGTTCCTAGAAGGAGGTGTTTCATCTCTCAGGACAGTCTTGATATCATTGAGAAGAGTTACAGCACACAACTTGATGCAGCTCCTGTCTGTACCGGGAACTGAGAAGGATGGCTGCAAACACTCTAAAGGCAGATAAGGAGGTGTTTATTAGAAGAATCTGTGAATAAGAGACACAATATCTATGGTCTAGTGACCCATGTCCTGCTTACAGAGGAATCGAAGTATTTTGCACATCCAAATCTGCTCCTCGAATAGTCGCAGTCAAGGCAGCTGATGGAACGGTCCTTACGGATGACAAAGTAGTTATTGCCCACTGGGCTGGCTTCTTTGAGCAGCTGTTTAAAGCTGATCCTCCAACTAGGATGTTGGATATCTGAGTCCACAGTTCTTGAGGCCAATCCTCTAATTAACTGTGAACCACCCATTCTCACTGAATGGGTTCACAGGTGGTGAACCAGCTGAGAGTAGGGAAGGCTGCAGGGATCTGTGCTGTACAAGGTGAATTTCCCCAGGCTGGTGGTAAGACTGTTCTCTTGGCATCGCAAGTGATCTTTGCTTCCATTTCGGACATGGGCGTCATCCCTACTGATTGGAAAATGAGACTTGTCATCCCTATCTGGAAAGGGAAGGGTGGATTACATCAATTACAAGGTGATAACACTGATCTTGGTGCTGGGTAAAGTCCTTGCTAGGGTTATTCTCAATAGGATCCGTGATCATCTGTTCGCCTACCAGCGACTGGAGCAGTCTGGTTTTACGCCGAAGAAATCCACCATTGACTGTTTCCTGGCACTGAGGGTTCTCATGGAGTGCAAACGTGAATATCAGCAGAGTTTCTTTGCAGCCTTTGTTAATTTTCATGAAGCATTTAAATCAGTTGATTAGGCTGCTCTGTGGGACATCCTGAGAATTCGCGGGATCCCTTCAGTTGCTGGATATCATGGCTGGCCTGTACACTGGTACTGTGAGTGCTGTGAAGAGTGGAGGCACCTCTGTGTTTTTCCCTAATTGATTCTGAGGTTCGTCAGGGGTGTGTTTTTGCTACTCTGTTCAATGCTTGTATAGACTGGGTGTTGGACAAGATCGTATGGTCTGTTGGTGAATAAAGATTCACTGATCTTGACTTTAATGACAATGCCGTGATTTTTGAGGAGTCAATGGAGACTCTAATAGGGGCTTTTGACAGACAGGGTGAGGAGTCTGAGTGTCTGAGCTTGTGAGTGTCCTGGATAAAAACCAAGATCCAGGCCTTTAATGACCTCTTGGGCACAGCCATCAGCAGTGTTTCTGTCAGCAGAGAGACTGTCGACCTTGTCGAGAAGTTTACTTACCTTGGCAGTGACATTCATGTTTCTGATGACTCTTCTTGTGAAGTCAGTAAATGAACTGGGAGAGTATGGGGGGTCAATAGGTTGCTGGAAAGGGTTATGTTGTGTTCCCAATATCTGTGCAAAAGGAAAAAGGTCCAAGTCTTTAGAGTACTGGAGCTTCCTGTCTTGCCATATGTTTGTGAGACATGGACGCTATCCAGTGACCTGAGTTGAAGACTGGACTCCTTCAGTACTTTGTCTCTTCGGAGAATCCTTGGGTACCGCTGGTTTGACTTTGTGTCGAATGAACGGTTGCTCATGGAGTCCCAAAGTAGGCACACTACCTGCATTGTGATGGAGCGTCAGTTATGGCACTATGGCCATGTGGCTTGATTCTGTCGTGGCGAAAAATTCATCATCAGAAGGCTTTTTACCTAAAAATAAAGGCTATTAGGACTCGAGATAGACAGACAGAGTTTTAAGGCTTTATTGCAATAAATCAACCACATGGACTCAACCCAATTCGGCCAAATGAGATCAAGCAACGAAAATTACAGCAATTGAAGTTTTTATAACAATTTCTTATCATTTTGGCCTCGTTCGATTAGCTCATTCTGCACCTGGTTTTACTGTCTATTATTCCTCTTGGTGTCTGTTTGGCTTATTTTGATTGGTCTAAGACTGGGTGGATGGCTTCCTCTTACCATCTTTGGGTTTTTCTTATGTCATTTCCTATTTTTTCTGACCTTGCTCGAATGAGCTCTCTTGCCCATCTTCTCTGACTCCCTTCTACTCCTGTCTGGCCGAACCTTGGGTTTCCATGGGAACCCTTATTATCTCCTTATTTTCTTATTACTGGCCCCCTCGTGGTATTTTTATTTGTCTATGCTGTTCCCATTTTCTCGAACTGGCCAAGGCTTCAGTTCCATATATGGGTTTCCTCTCATCATTTCCTTTCTTAAACCTTCCACACTTTTCTATAATAGTGAACTGAAGCTTAAGCTTTAATTAAAAAGAAATATAGTATGTGCTTTCATTTAATCATTGCTTGGCATGCTTGATTTGTCTTAATTTCTACACTAAAGTTAATTTCTAATATATTCTAATATTTTTGCTAATGCCTGAATTTACTAAGATTTTCTCTTCATGCATTATGTCAGTGTGACCTTGCTTACAGCAAAAGCCTTTTGTTCCTTTCTGGTGATTCATCAATCTAGCTGATCTCGATACGCGCTTCCAGAGCCATTTTCTCTGTTATCACTTCCTTAGCTTCCTTAGCCTTGAATCACAGGTGTTCTCAAACTCTTATCCTGTCCAAAGCTGGTTTCGATGTGTCAATTTTCTGTTCCTTCCCAGACTAGATATTTTGCTGTAAGCTTAAAAAATAATGCAATATAACTGATTTTTAGTTAACTATTTGCTCGACCTATCATATTTGCTCAACATTCTAATTTATGCTTAATCTTAATATTTTGGAAACTTTTAATTACTTTTTATGGTTGTTTATGTTAATTTGCTATCCTCTTATACTGATATAAAAATATTTGGGTGATCTGGCTTGTAAAATTCTTGAGGACCTGAGCAGCTGGACTAGTCCAAGGGGATGCTCACATAACACCTGGCTGCGATAGATTAGCGGTCATTTCCAGAGAGTGGGACTGGACCACGTGACTGTCTGGGTGGTTGCCAATCAGGATCCCAAGCTGTTTTGTCTTATGGTGGGTGTGGCAACGTGCCGTACCAGTGCATGCTCCTCAACCCGACCTGATCTGACCTGTGCCTTGGTTTGTATTATTTTTTCATTATTATTATTACCTAATTTTAATTTGTTGTTCTTTTCTTTTGACTATTTTTGACATCTTGAGTTGCATCCTATGTATGTGTTTGTGCTTTAGAAATAAATGTTCTTGTTTCCACTTTGACAATAAACGTTTTTTTCCTGTTTTCAAAAAACCCTTATAAATGCACTGTGATTCATAGTTGTATAACAATGAAATGTGAAAACTTCCAAGGAGAACAATCATTTTAGAAACATTGACAACAGATAGATAAATAGATAGCATTGCACTATATAAGAGATAGATAGATAAGAAAGACACTGTATAACACATTGATAGACAGATAAATAGTGCAATGGATTGGCATCCCGGCCAGGATTGAACATGCAATGGAAGGACTGGGACAGAGGATCATTGGTGAATATTTTCTCCCCCAATACAGTAGATGGTTGCATCCCTGGGTTAAGATTCCCACACAGGCACCCACAGGGCATGCTGGGACGTGTAGTCCCATGGGGCAACCCTGTTTGGGTTCTCTAGGGGCCACCAGGGAGAGCTGCTAGGATTTACATTCCTTACTTTCAGGAACTTCTGTTCAACCGAGAAGTGCTTTCAACAGGCTATTCCCTGTGCCCTAGCAGTGGAAGTTCTCTCAGGTCATAGATAAAAGGAGCCGAGTTGGGAGAGGAGCTGGACAACACTTGCTTGGGAGGAGTCGAGGAGAAAGACGAGAAAGAGTTTGTTTTGCTGTGGTGTATTTTTCTGTGATATAAAAGAAGAAGCCTGTCAAAAGTATTTTTTAATACAAAATATGCATTTGAACCCGGGACTGTTGGTGAGGTTGTGTTCAGGATTTGGAGGGTGCTGTTATCCCCCCTACTGGTCACAATAGATAGATCAATAGATAGAGAGAAAGTGGAAATTTGTTGTATAAACAACAGCCACACTTGAGTAAAAGTTGAAATACTTTTCAGAAAATTTAATAATGTAAAAGTAAAATGAAAGTACTCAAAGAAATATTTTAAAGTATCTGATATTAATTGTATTTAAGTACAAGTAAAATGTTGGTTTTCTGCTCATTATATCTATTCATCCGTTTTCAAAACCCACTTATCCTGAAGAGATTCAGGGGGCATTTGGGGCCTATCCCAGTGGGCATCAGGTGCAAGGCAAGAACAACCCCTGCACAGGGTGGCAGCCCATCACAGGTAGAACAATCAATCACACGCACAGCAGGGACCAATTTAGCATCACCAATCTGCTTGTCTGTAGACTGTAGGAGGAAACTAGGGCACCTGGAAGAAACTTACATAAAAAAGGAAGAACATCGAAGTGTCACACAGGGAGCACCCAGAACTTGAATCCCAGTCTCCTGGTTGCAAGCAGCAGTGGTACCGCTTCACCACCATGTCACCCACCCATTTCATATATTGTTGTAAAAAGTTCTTAAAAACCTTAAAATAACTCAGGCTTCCCTATTTTTGAGTGTGAGCCACATTACAATCACTAGAATATGAGCCAAGTAACTGTAAATTGAAGAAGCGACAGTCAGCGAAAGTAAACATTTTAATGACTGAATCCTAATTCAGTGGGAGAAGCACTAATAGCAGACGCGAACAGAACAAACACACAGCTTAAAATAAACCCAAGGTAAGATGTCAATATAATCAGTTTCTACATCATGGCTTTATGGAAAAAAGGTAGATGGAGCAAACTGTAAATCTAGCCATCATCCATTATGCCAGACAAAATTACTTTGGCACTAGCTCATCGGCACTTTTTTTCGCATCAACAATGATGATCTTTGTTCCCTCACCAAAAGTACCAAAGCTGTGGTGAGCTTTCATGTGCAGACTATCTTCACCTCCAACATGAACCTGCATGGGAAGCAGAGAATAACATCAGATATGTCAGTGCTGACAGAGTGGAACATCACACCTTGCAGTCAGTGAAAATATCAAACACACTAATTTAAATTTTAACTAATTTAAATTTTAAAATTACATCTAAAAATCCAATAATGCTGAAAATGGAAGCCTTGATTAGAATGGTAAGTAAATCAAACAATTCCCCTTGAATGCATCCCACTTGACTGAAATACAAACTACCAAAAAGGACAAGTTAGTCTATTTGTACTCTCATCTTGCAGAAAACAGTCATATGTATGCACAAGAGACCACCGAGCAGACGTGTTTACCTTGATCCAGTAGTCGATTCCTTTCTTCTGCAGACTTGTGTATTGCAGAGGGGTGAATTCTTCAAAACTTTTGCCTACTCGTTTCTCAACATCGGGCCGCACCTATGGAGTTAAAAGCAGTCTGGATTTAGGAGTATTTCCTTCAGCCTCTCACCATAATACTCATGAATTTTCAGTCCCTACTCTGTCCTTGTCAAAGAATCAAACTGAATCCTGTTAACAAATTTAATAAAAGTTAGAAAAAAGTTAGAAAATGTGTGCATTGTGTAACAGTCAGGAAGGTTCAGAGGTTTTTAAAATATTAGTTAATTTACTTAATCAAAGAGATATAAGTTACATTTTGATTATTATGCCATTTTGTAATGAGTCATATTCAAAATTAAGTGAAAACAGCATGTACAGTAATTAGATAGATAGATAGATAGATAGATAGATAGATAGATAGATAGATAGATAGATAGATAGATAGATAGATAGATAGATAGATACTTTATTAATCCTCAAGGGGAAATTCACAAAAGAATTGTCCAGCGTCACATGGTTAAAGTCTCCAGAGAGTAGCATACGCGCCTCAGGGTGCTGTGTTTGTAGTTTAGCAACATCAGAATGGATGCTGTGACCCACTATCTCCACGTCCGCCCGAGGAGGGATGTAAACCATAGCAACAGTGATGTGTTCAAACTCTCTGGGCAAGTAATAGGTATGCAGACTTACGGCCAACAGTTCGATGTCCCTGCAGCAAGTGGAGATTTTGATGTTTAGATGCTCAGGGTTGAACCACCTTGTGTTCACATAGAGAGCGAGTCCTCCTCCTTTCCACTTCCCGCAGGTATTTGCGTCTTTAGATGTATTAGTATTAGTAGAGTATATGTATTAGTAGAGTAAATACAACACATTTTTAATAAAATGTCGCAATAGCATGGAGTTAAACTCCCAGCTCAAAAGAAATAAAGAAAAGTTACATAAAAAAATCTGCAAGTTTTAAAGCTAAAATTATTGGCTGCATCGTACCATGATGGAGAGCAAGCCACTGCATCTCTGTGTGAATAAATGATCAAGTTAGAGAAATACTGAACCATCACAAATCTGTAGATAATGCAGCAGTGAGGCTGTTTAATGTGTGCAATGTAAATATAATTATTTATTCGTGTTTATTCAACTAGGGCGTGACAGCATATAAAGCCTGTTTACTCTTCAACTCTTTTAGAAGAATAAATGGACTTTTTGTAACCCTTGCTCTGCTTTTTTTCTTTTTATGTTTTTTAAGATCATTTAACTTATCTGGTATGACTTTAAACAGCAGGAGAAGTGAATTGGTAGGGCTGAGTTTTGCTCAAGCCACTGATGTGAGACACTCACAGCTCTGCTGGCATGACAGCAACTCATCTGATTTGCTATTAGAAATGGCTCTTGGATAAGAAAAATATGCACATTGAAATAATCTTTCATAAAATAAATTTGAAATAGTAAATTTGAGGTTGCAGAGAATGCTTCTGTATTTACATTAGCAATTTCAAAAATTTGCCAATGCTTTTTAAATTTCAAAACTTTGAAGAATAAGTGTGCCTTATTTGAAAATTATACCACTGATGCAGAAAGGTGGACAGGCAACAATAATGACAACAGGAGGCGAGTTCCACATTTTGTTTGAATGCTCCTACAAATTGAATGTTACACAAATGCTTACCATTGAAATATGAGGAATGTTCCTTTAAGTGATTATAAACAGTGCTGTGAAAAGGTATTTGCTGCCTTCCTATTTTTGCTTATTCATAACACTTAATTTGTCTCCAAACAAATTTAGTATAATACAAAACAGATACCAAGTAAACAGAAAACACAATTTTTAAATGATCAGTTGATTCATTGAAGGTAAAAAGTTCACCAACCCACAATTGATTGCCTCCAAAGCAAAGAATTTGAGATAAGTGACTTGATAAAGTTAGGTAAGCTACTGATTGTTATCTCATATGAAAAACTGAAAAAAAAATAATTAGGATACTTATTGCTTATACCTCTATGAAACTGTAGAAGAAGCATTTGTGTGCTGACTGTGTTGTTTTGTATTATGTT
The DNA here is from genome assembly GCF_016835505.1 of Polypterus senegalus. Classification (NCBI taxonomy): domain Eukaryota; kingdom Metazoa; phylum Chordata; class Cladistia; order Polypteriformes; family Polypteridae; genus Polypterus; species Polypterus senegalus. Next base: position 159,086,821 of record NC_053161.1, read on the forward strand.
GTGACGCAGGGATTAGTTGTACTCATAATGCCAGCTTTTCTAGTTGGCTTGTTATGATAATCAGGTGCACCCCACTTTAAAAAAATTTTAAGGTTCTCTACAAAAGCTGTTTTTTCACTGTGTACAACATTTCGTACCCATCGATTCAACTGCAATACAACCAAGTAAAGCATCACAAAACTGTGATTGTCTTTGAGAGTGCGTATGCCTGTTTGTCTGCATGTGGCTCTGCCACAGAGAAGAACAGAAATGGACTGACATGGCGGAACCATTGGAGTGCAGTTGGGCTGGGTCACCTGACAGTACTTCATTCTGTATACACCTTCTGAAAAAGTAGCATCCAATAAATGGTGGATATGTTTAGAGTTTGATGCGATGGTTTTCAGTGCTTTTTAAAATGCTAAAATTGCTGCCCCATCATCTGCATGAGCAGCAACTTCTGAAAGAAGGCTCAGCTTAGTGAAGTGCAAACTCAAACATCAATGTGGACGAGTTACGCTCTCTGATCTGATCAGATTCTGACTCGGATCTCTGATTCTGTGTAGAAAAATCCCATTATTAGAACAGCTGTAACAACAATGAAGTCATTGCACTCAATCGTAATATGGAATCCTAGTGGCAGATTTTACTATAAGACTCAAAAGCTGACATCACTTAAAAAATAAAAGTGTATTATGTTTCATTTGAGAGAGCTCAGTACATACTATACATATATGTGTGCATGTGTATTGTGTGTATATACACACACTCACACACACACACACACTTCCTTGTTGAAGGTCTAATGCACAAAAATGAGTGGTGGTCAAAGGCAGGGGTTTTTAAACTCAGGGGTGTCAAATTGCACTTGTGGATCCATGGCAACCCTGGAAATGTTCACATTTAAATATACATGCATGCATATACAGTATATATATATTGTATATATATACATATATATTTTAAGGATTGTTTTAAAATGATCACACTTAGGTTTGAAGTTTGTATAGCTGAATATGATCTTCCTTTGTTGCTTTAAAATAGTCCCATATTAATATTATTAATGACTACAGCTGCAAGATGGCAATGTGTGAGAAGTTCTCAAGTGATATGTGGGGGAACACAGACACACATAAACAAACAAAACAAACAAAACCTGTGAAGAAGTGCCCTGCCCAGGGATTTGTTCCTGCCTTGCACCCTATGTTGGCTGGGATTGGCTCCAGCAGACCCCCGTCACCCTGTATTAGGATATAGCGGGTTGGAGGCTGACTGACTGACAATTGTATCTCTCACATTTGGGGGCTAAAGGCTTTGATCCAGATAATAAGTAATGATAATAACTCACATCCTTCCGTTATCTATCCCATCTTAAAATAATTACACTCACCTCTTTACAGATTGCCTTCACATTGCTATCTGCTGGTTTGATGGCAGTCCACCCTCCATGTACCTCAGCCATAGTTGTCTCTGGATTTTAAGGAGAAGCTCTGGAAGAAGAGAAACGCATAGAAGTGAAACATCAAATCTGCCAGAGACAAACTTTAATAGACTGGCACAGGGGGCGGAACCTGAGAGGGTAGGTAGGTAGTGGGCGGAGCCCAACACACTCTTGACCAAAACTAGGACGTGGCTTAAACTTTAGAGTGACATTACTGCTGAACAGTGCATTATAGCAGCAGTAGTTATAAGCAATAAATTACACTGAACTAAAACAATGTAATAATAATAACACTAATACTACTATTAAAATATATTTTATTTATATAGAACTGTTCTGATGCTCAAAACATTTACTGTCTCAAATTTCTGATGAACAAGCCACTATAATGGCCCAGGATAATGGGTATCTATAGGATTTGTCAATTTTCTCCTTATCCAGATTGATGTTTCCTCGAAATGCTCTGCTGTAATGCCAAATCTGAAACAGCTCAGTCTTAACAAGTGGTTTGAATTCATCCATTTACATATGAATTCAAACCCCTCGAGCTGGATGTCATATGGTTGGCTCGTGCCTGCTATTTGGATAATCTTCAGCTCAGCCACATCCCTAGTGGGCTTAGAAAATGGATGGAGAGATCAATTATTTAATTTTCTCAGGCATTCTTGATACTGTGGGGTCAAATGTGTCCTATCAAAAGAAAAAAAAGTGTCAAAACATTTATTCGAGAAATTGTAATTATTTAAACTTGCATGTTAATGTTTAGGTGTGGTCAGAGTATAGTTATTGCTTTGTAGGAAAACCTGTTAGCCAGCCTGCTGTGTAGAGCATATTTCAAAGGAGGTTAAGCTTTAGATATGCAAAGTTCTTACATGACATATTGTTTTCAGTTTTCTTTGCCATATTTGTCACCTGTTGGTCAAATGTTTATTTTTTCCCTTCTTTTTCTGGTAACACAATGCTAAGATTATTTGCAATTATTCTAATTTTTCATTTTTTAATTATATTTAATTAAATCATTTTGGTTAAAGACTATCATTCACTTTTGCCCAAATAAGACTGCTCACTGTTGCACATTACCGATTTATTAATTACTACATATATCATATATACAAAAATACACTAAACAATTTATATTTGTCTTAAGTGATTTTTTCTTCACTTTTAACTTTCAAATTGACACTGGGTCGATGGTGCTTGATTCTCCTCAGATGAGGTTTGTGACGCCCAGGAGGACCGGAGGAGGGCTTGTGCCTCCTCCAGACTGCGAGGGGGCGTCCGTCCTGCTATGTTGGGGGCCTCGGGTAAAGGGCTTTGAAGTCCAGCCCTGTAGGGACCCGTGGCCATCTCCAGGCGGCGCCCCAGTGCCTGAATATCCCGGGAGCCCAGCACTTCCGCCACACCAGGAAGTGCTGGGGAAGACGACAGGGACACCGGACGGCTTCCGGGTGCGCAGCTGGCACTTCCGCCACACTGGGGCGTGTCGGCGGAGGAGTGCCGGGAAGCAGCTGGAGCCCATCTGGGTTCCTATTTAAGGGGCCGCTTCCCTCCAGTCATTGGCGGAAGTCGGGTGGAAGAGAGACGGGGCTGGAGAGAGGACTGGAGGTGGCCAGGAGAGAGAGGCATTGGAACTGCGAGGCCTGGACATTGGGGGATCAGTGCTGGAGGCACTGGGGTTTGTGTGCACTGTATATAACTGTAAATAAACGTGTGTTGGGTGAAATACGATGTCCGCCTGTCTGTGTCCGGGTTCAAGTTCACAGGTTATAAATACCAGTTGTCAGGCCATTAAAAAGTAGTGATGGACTCACAAAGCTCCGTGCAGTGTCTGAGGCTTCTTTCTGGTTGTGCACAGGAAGCGCGCATATGCAAGTCTTTGTTGATCGATCTCATAGTTTCAGTCGGTCAGGTGCACTAAAAGTGTTCATTTTGACCTCATAATGATCACATTGTCATTAAAATGCTGCAATAAATAAACATGTTAGTATGGGTTACAATTTTTGACTATAAAATAGTGAGGAAGGGAGGGCCCTTAAGCAGCTTTACACAGCAACATAAACAGTGACAGCAGGTCTCAAATGGGGACATTGAGAATACAATGATCCCCCGCTATATCGCGGTTCAGCTATCACGCCCCTGCTATATCGAGGATTTTTCTGTTGAACATATCCAATTTTCTATAAAAGAAATTCCGCTATATCTCTGAAATCTACGGTTTTATAGTGATCGTTTTTTATGGATTTTTGACAAGTTTTTTATGTTGAAATAAGCATTTTTCTATGCTAAACTGTTCATAACAACAATGTATTACTGCAATTATAACATATATATATACATATACATATATATACTGTATATAAATAAAAATAGAGTAAAAATTCAACAAGTACATCCTACCTGTATTGTACTTTGCAGCCAATTCATAACAAAACATCCATTTTTCAGCAGTCACTACGTGTGCTAGACAAAATTTCGTTAGAATAATATTATACCTTATAATAACTAACGTATACGTAACATTTAAGCGATACACTAGTAAATCATAAAACATACTACTACATACAGCAATACGTAGAGTCACAATTCTTAACGAAATGTACATACACTTTTCATTTGTCACTACACGTTCTAGACAAGAGTTCGTTAGAACAATACGTATTATAATTTATAATAACTTTAACATAACTGTAAATATTGACTAAAATGCAGTAAAAAGTCAATATGTATATACATTAATGAATATTTAAGAAATACAGTAAATCATTAAATATAGATAGATAGATAGATAGATAGATAGATAGATAGATAGATAGATAGATAGATAGATACTTTATTAATCCCAAGGGGAAATTCACATAATCCAGCAGCAGTATACTGATACAAAAAACAATATTAAGTTAAAGAGTAATAAAAATGCATGTAAAAACAGACAATAACTGTCCAGCTTCATTCCTACAATAGAACCTGCCTTCCTAACAAGTTTGTCCAGGTGTGAGGAGTCCTTCATCTTTATGCTGCCTCCCCAGCACACCACTGCGTAGAAGAGGGCACTCGCCACAACCATCTGGTAGAACATCTGCTGCATCTTATTGCAGATGTTGAAGGACGCCAACCTTCTAAGGAAGTATAGTCGGCTCTGACCTTTCTTCCACAGAGCATCAGTATTGACAGTCCAATCCAATTTATCATCCAGCTGCACTCCCAGGTATTTATAGGTCTGCACCCTCTACACACAGTCTCCTCTGATTATCACGGGGTCCATGAGGGGCCTGGCCTCCTAAAATCCACCACAAGATCCTTGGTCTTTCTGGTGTTCAGCTGTAAGTGGTTTGAGTCACACCATTTAACAAAGTCTTTGATTAGCTTCCTATGCTCCTCCTCCTTCCCACTCCTGATGCAGCCCACAATAGCAGTGTCATCAGCGAACTTTTGCACGTGGCAGGACTCCGAGTTGTATTTGAAGTCTGATGTATATAGATTGAACAGGACCGGAGAAAGTACAGTCCTCTGCGGCGCTCCTGTGTTGCTGACCACAATGTCAGACCTGCAGTTCCCGAGACGCACATACTGAGGTCTGTCTGTAAGATAGTCCACGATCCATGCCACCAGGTGTGAATCTACTCCCATCTCTGTCAGCTTGTCCCTAAGTAGCAGAGGTTGGATTGTGTTGAAGGCACTAGAGAAGTCCAAAAACATAATTCTAACAGCACCACTGCCTCTGTCCAAGAGGGAGAGGGATCGGTGTAGCACATAGATTGATGGCATCCTCCGTTCCCACCTTCTTCTGGTATGTGAACTGCAGAGGATCAAGGGCGTGGCGAACCTGTGGCCTCAGGTGACGTCATGTGACGTCAGAGCAACAGGCCGGAAGTCATTCAGCGCACTAGGACGTGATACCTTTGGGACAGGGGTGATACAAGATGTTTTCCAAAGCCTCGGGACTCTCCCCTGTTCCTGGCTCAGGTTGAAGATGCGCTGTAAAGGACTCCCCAGTTCCAGCGCACAGGCCTTCAGCAGTCGTGGCGATACTCCATCTGGACCTGCTGCTTTGCTGGCACAAAGTCTCCTCAGCTCTCTGCTCACCTGTGTAATTGTGGGTGGGGATGTCTCACCTATGCTGGTATCAGCAGAAGGATGGTTGGAGGATGCAGTACTCCGAGGTGAGAGTGGGTTAGGATGGTCAAACCTGTTAAAGAAGTTGTTCATTTGGTTTGCTCTCTCCACGTCTCTCTCGATGGTGGCACCCGCTTCGAGCTGCAGCCAGTGATAATCTTCATCCCATCCCACACTTCCTTCATGTTGTTATTCTGCAACTTCTGCTCCAGCTTTCTCTTGTACTGCTCCTTCACTGCCCTGAGCTGGACTCGGAGTTCCTTCTGCACGTGGTTGAGCTCATGCTGATCACCACCTTTAAAAGCCCTTTTCTTCTGGTTCAAAAGGCCCTTGATGTCACTTGTAATCCATGGCTTGTTGTTAGCTTAGCAGCGTACTGTTCTTACTGGAACTACAATGTCCATACAGAAGTTGATGTAATCAGTTGTGCATTCAACAGCCTCTTCAATGTTCTCACTATGTGACCCCAGCAGTATATCCCAGTCTGTAGTTCCAAAGCAGTCTCTCAGAGCCTGCTCTGCCTCAGGGGACCACTTCCTGAATGATCGTGTGGTTGTAGGTAGCGCCTTCACTCTTGGTTTGTAGTGAGGCTGAAGCAGAACCAGGTTATGATCTGCTTTCCCAAGCGCAGGCAGCGGGGTGGCGCTGTATGCATCTTTAACATTTGCATACAGTAGGTCGATAGTCCTATTTCCCCGGGTGTTACAATCCACATACTGGGAGAAGGCAGGAAATGTTTTGTCCAGCGTAACTTGGTTAAAGTCTCTAGCGATTAGCACAAGCGCCTCAGGGTGCTGCGTTTGTAACTTAGCAACTGCGGAATGGATAACGTCACTCGCTGTCTCCGCGTTCACCTGAGGAGGAATGTAAATAATAAAAACAATGACGTGTCCAAACTCTCTGGGAAAGTAATAGGGGCGCAAACTTACAGCCAACAGTTCGATGTCCCTGCAGCAAATGGAGATTTTAACGTTTACATGTCCTGAGTTGCACCACTTTGTATTGACATAGAGAGCAAGTCCTCCTCCTTTCTTCTTCCCACAGGTATTTGTGTCTCTGTCTGCTGTAACTGTGCTAAACCCGGGTAGCTCCACATTAGCATCTGGGATGGTACTTGTTAGCCACGTTTCACAAAAACACAGCAAGCTGCATTCTCTGTAGGTTCTGACATTTTTCACCAGCACAGCCAGTTCGTCGATCTTATTTGGTAGTGAGTTCACATTTCCCAGGATCACAGAAGGCACCGAAGGTTTATAGCGCCACTTTCTCGCAAGCCGCTTGGCTTTTATCTTAGCGCCGGCTCGGCTGCCCCGATACCGTCTTCTTACCTCGTCAGGTAAATAGGGAACCACACCGACGTGGACATTTCTTCTCAGCGCTTGAAGTATTTGTAAAAATCCATGTCAAGTAGTAAAATCAGTAAAAAGTGTCCAGGGAGCGATTCCACATAAAAGAAAGTGGTAGAAGTGATCAGTGAAATAGAGAATAATAGAGAAAAAAGGTAAAAAGGTAAAGTCATACATGGAGCTGCTGGAATGTCTGCCATTTGCGGCGGCGCTGGATGTAGGATCTTGAATGACCACAGAGAGTTGGGACCTCAGTTTTACGTTTCATCTGAGGGATGGCACCATTTTTACAGCACAGTCTTCCCATCACTTTACTGAGGCATTGATCCACATTCAGACCACAGGGTAATTGCCCCCTGCTGGCCTCACCAACACCTCTTCCTGCAGCAATCCAAGCTTTTCCTAGATGGTCTGTCATCCAAGATCTGGCCAGGCCCAAACATGCTTAGCTTCAGGTGGATGACCTTTTCTAAAGCACAGGTGGTATAATTACTAGTCATAGACAAAGTGCCGATAAAAAATATTCAGCACTTGGAAGTTTTTACATTTTTTTTGTTTTATAACACTGAATCCTAGTGAATTAAATTTTTCACATTGAATAAGACTCTTTAATGTCAAAGGGAAAACATCTCTGCACAGTGATCAAAATTAATTGTAAATATAAAACCTAAAATAAATGATTGCATAAGTATTCAACCCAATATCTACCAATATTTAGTGGATGTCCTCTTTCGCAGCCATGACAGCCTTCAGTCTGTGAGCACAGGTTTTCTCTCTCTGTCAGTTTTGCACATCAGGACAGCACCATTTTCCTGAACTTTATTCTGCAGATGGAACAAACTGTATCTTACATTATCTTCTGCAACCAAAATTGCTAATCCTTTATGTAAATAGTATTGATTGTAATCGTATGATAACGATATTTAGATTATTATTGTCAATTTTATAACTTTCTTTTCAACATTTTAAATCATGTTGTCATTTAAATATCATTAAAAAATCTCTTTGAACCTAACTAATTCCTAACTAGTAAAGGATGTCACCGAGTTTTCACCGAGTTGTGTTTTTATAAGAATTGTCTTTCGCAGAGTTGTCTTTTCGCCGAGTTGTCTTTCACCGAATTGTCTTTTCATCGAGTTGTCTGTTGCCTAGCTGCCCCAGAACATATCTTTAGCAGGTTTACAGGGTAGCTGGAGCTTATTTAAGTTGGTATCACATGCAAGGCAGGAACAAATCCTGGACAAGCTGCCGGCCCATTACAGGGTGAACAATCACGCACACACACACACACACACACACACCAGGGGCCAATTTAGCATTGCCAAATTAGCTGTCTATAGACTGTGGGTGGAAAGTGGAGAACCTGGAAGGAACCCACACAAACATAGGAAGAACACACAAACTCCACACAGGAAGCACCCAGGATTTGAATCATAGTCTCCTGGTTGCAAGACAACAGTGCTAACACTGTCCCATCATGGCATCCAGCGATTTGTTATTTTGTCAAAAAAAAGCTCTTAAAATCGTTAAAATAACTCAGATTTTTTCTTTTTTTGTGTGAGTCATATTACAATCACTAGAGTATGAGCCAAGTAACTGTAACTTGAAGCAACAAAATTAAGCATAATCGGACATATTAATGACCAAATCCTAATTCAGTGGGAAGGGCACTAATAGGAAAAGTGCACAAGCCAAACACACAACTGAAAATAAACCAAAAGTAAGATGTTAAGCAAGTTTAAAATCCAATCCATTTAATTGATTTTTGCATTAAGATTTTACAGAAAAAAGGTAGATGGAACAAACAGTTAATACATCCTTCCATCATCCAACCCGCTATATCTTAACTACAGGGTCACGGGGGTCTGCTGGAGTCAATCCCAGCTAAAACAGGGCAGGGTGCCAACCCACTGCAGGATACACAAACACACACACACACCAAGCACAATTTAGGATCACCAATGCACCTAACCTGCATGTCTTTGGACTGTGGGAGGAAACCGTAGCAGACACGGGGAGAACATGCAAACTAAACACAGGGTAGTGCTACCACTACACCACCATGCCGCCCCTTTTCAACTCATTTGACTTTGTGCTTTCGTTGTTTTGCATTTTTTTATATTTCTGAATATCATTTAACTCACCTGGTATGACTGTAAGCAGAAGGAGTAGTGAGTTGGCGAGACTGAGTTTTGCTCAAGCCACTGATGTGACACACACACAGCTCTGGTGGCATGACAATGACTCATCTGTTTTGCCATCAGGAATGGCTCTTGGATGAGAAAAATATATAAACTGAAATAACCTTTCATAAAGTACATTTGAAATAGTAAATTTGAGGTTGCAGAGAATGCTTCTGTATTTACACTGACAATTAAAAAAAAAATTCCACTGCTTTTTAAATGAGAGTTTTTTATATTTCTAAAGGTGACTGAGCCCAATGTTACAGAATAATGGACAGACAAAAATAACAACAAGCACGTTTTGTTCAAATGCTCCTACAAAGCTGATGTTACAGAAATGCTTACCATTGTAACATGTGGAATGTTCCTTTAAGTGATTACATGCAGTGGCGAGAAAAAGTGTTTGTCACCTTCCTTATTTGCTCTATTTTTTTTTTTTTTTATTCTTAAGAGTTTTTGATCGCCAAACATATTTAGAATAATACAAAACACATATGGAGTAAACAAAATACAGAGGTTTTAAATCATCAGTTGATTCATTGAAGGAAAAAGGTTCACCAACATCTGATTGATCGCCTCCAAGTAAAGAAAATATAATAAGCATTGTGCCTTGTTAAAGTTTGGTAGGCTACTGATTGTTACCTGTTGTGGAAATTAATTAGGATACTTACTGCTTTTACCTTTACAAAAAATGTAGAAAAATATTCGTGTTGGGTGTGCTGTTTTTTTGTATTGTGACGCAGGGGTTTTTTTGTACTCGTAATGCCAGCTTTTCTAGGTTGGCTTGTTATGGTTATCAGGTGCACCGCACATTAAAAAAAAAGTCTTTATAAAAGCTGTTTTTTCATAGAGCACAGTGTTTTCTGCCCATCAATTTAAGTGCACCACAACCAACCAAAGCATCACAAAACTGTGGGTGTCAGTGAGGGAGCATCAGTCTGTTTGTCTGCATGTGGGCATGTGTGCTTCAGAGAAGTAACCGAGACGGGATGACATGATAGAACAATTCGAGTGCAGTTGATCTCCTGAAAGAGCTGAGAGTACATCATTCTGCACACGCCTTCTAAAAAGGAGCATCCGATAAATGCTTGGTAAGTTTAGAGTTTGATGCTATGGTTTCCAGGGCTTTTTAAATTGCTACAACATCACCTCTACTTGTTGGTGCCTACTAAGAGTTCAGTAGCTAACAACTTAACATAAAACAAATGGTGATATTTTGAAACATTCTGTTCCTGGATGGGATATGCCAAGACAAAAAGCTGACAGCCCCTGACCTGGAGAAATCACACATTTAATCACATATTTGTCAATGGTCTACTGTAGTTAAGTTTTTACTTTGATTTACAGGTCTATTATTATCCAAAATCATCTGTTATCAGTAATGAAGAACTTCACAGCACTGAGTTTATATTACTGGAGAATCTTGGACAGACATTACAACCTTTTTTTTTGGTTTGGTTTCTAAAAGTTTGGGAACCCCTGACCTACGATACCTGATGGTCAGTTCTAGTGGCTTCCTAAATATTACACACATAATAGGCAATTTAGGGAGGAAATTAAATCTTTAATGCACTGTGATGTGAACTCCTGCCCTTAGGGTTCATTTGTTATTTTTATGTAACTAAATAGGAATTCTTTCATTTACCCTTTTGTCTTATCTAGATGTTAGAAAATAAAGCATATGCACATTAGAGGAGATGTAGTGTCCTTTATGATAATCTATAATATAAAATAATGTTTTTTCTTTGCTCTTTTGTGGATATTGTAATGCTTTTAAAATTATACACACATGTCTTTAGATATGTAAAATGTACATATAAGTTGGCACTACCCTTAAAATGATTAAAATGTAACTATTCCCTGTCCCACATAGTGCCCTTTCTCATCTTCTGTGCCACTGCACACCAAAAGGTCTGACCTCGTCACTGAGTAGGATGTTGATTATATCATTAAATAAACATCACACTTGTCTTTAAACGGGTCACATCTCTGCCGGTGGCCATGCACCCAGGCTGACAGACTTTTGCAACTGGCTGACAACTTTGAAGTGTTTCTCTCTGTCTGTGCCCCTGCGCCCCCAATCAGCAGCTACTTTTATGGCCAATTCCTTCAGGTATCCCAACCCTCACCCTGGCAGTCCTTGGCCACCAGTGGAATGTGTCCCTTTCTGGTCTTGACATAGGGTGCTACATTATCTTAAATTAATTAAGAATTAATTTTAAAGGATGCAGAAGAACAAACGAGAGAGTGAGTGATGCTTAACTGGATCCCTGTCCAAAGCTGGGAAAGTAAGATAACATCACACCCTATAAAAGTACAAATTCATATAACTCACATCCGTTCATTACCTATCCAATCTTGAAGAATTACATTCACCTTGTTGCAGTTTGCCTCCACCTTGCTATCTGCTGGTTTGACATCCAACCATCTTCCATGTTCATTGTCCATCTCTGCCTGTGGATTTTTAGGAGAAGCTCAGAAAGAAGAGAAACACATGGAAATGAAACAGCCAAGCTGTTGGAGGGCGGAACCTGAAAGGGCAGGTATTGGGCAGAGTCCCAACATATTGAGCGGAGTCTCAAAACATTCCTGTGAAAAAGTAGGGTGTGGCCTTAACTTAAGAATGATGTTACTACTGAACATCTCATTAGAGCAGTACTAGTTATAAGCAGTAAATCACGCTGAACGTAAGTGATGTATAATTATTATTATTATGTTATTTGCATGCGGACTTTGTAGCCTTTGCTCTTCTGTCAGTGGTAGATACCAGAGATTCGGCTGTTTCAATTCAACTCATAAACATTTGCTTAACGTCTTCCATCTGAGTGCCAAATTCCGAATGCAAAATACTCGGAGACAGACTTGCTGCACTGGAAGACGAATGTAGAAGGAATAATATTAGAATCGATGATCTCCCTGAGGATCGTGAAAGTCCAAACCCAGTGAAATTCGTAGCTGAACTATTCTCTAAAATAATTGGAGAGGACTTTAAATCAGACACCGAGATACCAGCGGTTTACCGCATACGGGGATCAAATACATCTTAAACTAGGACTCTAATCGTGCATTTCAAAAAATTACAATCTATATTACATGTAATGTTACTTCTCAGACAGAAACAAGTGATCATATTTGAAAATAACCAAATTCGTATTTTCCCTGATTTCTCACCCTCAGCAGCTACTAAACATGCTGCTTTTTACAACACTAAACAGCATTTACGGAAAGCCGAGATCAGATACAGCCTCTTGAATCCTGCCAAACTGAAAGTGGACATTCAAGGCAAGCATTAAATTTTAACTACTACAGAGGAAGCAGAAAAAGAGCTAAGAAAACTGACACCGACACTTTTTTGAAATACGATCATGAGTTGCATCCTGTTAGATTCGCTTTCAATGATACTGGTACCATAATTATACATCCTTTTCCCTTCTCGGCCACATTTTGTTTATGCAATAAGTACAAATATATGTGTATATGTATGTATGTGTAAGAAGGGCAGAAAAGAAAAAAAAAATTACTTATAATTTTTTTTTTTTAAAGGAGACTGTTTAACATCATACCCTTGGTTTATTGCTATTGTTATTATTGTATTAGGGACGGCATGGTGGCGCAGTGGTAGCGCTGCTGCCTCGCAGTTAGGAGACCCGGATTCGCTTCCCGGGTCCTCCCTGCGTGGAGTTTGCATGTTCTCCCCGTGTCTGCGTGGGTTTCCTCCGGGCACTCCGGTTTCCTCCCACAATCCAAAGACATGCAGGTTAGGTGGATTGGCGTTACTAAATTGACCCTGGTTTGTGTGTGTCCTGCGGTGGGTTGGCACCCTGCCCAGGATTGGTTCCTGCCCTGTGTTGGCTGGGATTGGCTCCAGTGTGACACTGTATTTGGATTCAGCGGGTTAGAAGATGGATGGATGGATTATTGTATTAGGGCTTATTATGCTTATCCAGGGATACTTTTTAACATCATTCCCTGGGTTTACTGTCTCAAGATTGTTGAAGATTATATTTTATGCTTATAGTATTTGGACTGTATTGTCAATAGATATCTCAATTTTAATCCTCATACACCGCTGCTGGGGGGCTAATTTTGTTTTGGACATGTTTTTTCTCTAAGTATGTCAGATGACTGGAACTTTGAGAAGTGTGGTCCAGCCTCACGTGGGAAGGCAAAATGGTGGGGGGTCTTAGGGGGACTAAGGGGGGAGAGAAAGAGAGCAAGAGAAAGCTATCTCTAATCTATCCTTTTAATTATTATAATTAGAAGTGTCAACGTAACAATATGCTTCATGGCAATAACTCTTGGGAAAATTGGAAATTAAGGTCAAAGCTGTCTTATATTCAGTTAAGACTACAACATTTTATAAAAAATTCTCACTTCAGCTAGCTCCTATTTTATTAGCAACATTTACAGAAGCTAGAGACAGTAAAATTCTTCCTCAAACTTTTTGCCAAGCCTTAATTACTGTCTTTCCTAAGCAAAATAAGGATTTACTACAATGTGCATAATACCGACCAATCTCACTTCTGAATAACAATGTTAAGATATTCTCCAAAGTTTAAGCTAGAAGGATGGAGAAAGTGCTGCCTTTGGTAATACCACAAGACCAAACTGGATTTATTAAAGTCAGACTCTTGGCTTCCAGTCTTCGACACCTGTTTAATGTAATATATTCACCCACAAAGTCTAACACCCCAGAGATATTATTATCATTGGATGCAGAAAAAATTTTGATATGATTGAATGGAACTACCTTTTCAATACATTGGAGAAATTTGGGTTTGGCCCGAACATTTGTGCATGGATCAAACTACTTTACACCAGCCCCGAAGCTTCAGTTTGTATTAACATTATTTCAGACTACTTCAAACTAGAACATAGTACTAGACAAGAATGCCCCTTGTTCACTGTTGTTCATTGTGGAAATGCCTATGAGATAAAGGGGATTATCAGAGAAGGACTTGAACAGAAAATGTCTCTGTATGCAGATGATATGGTACTGTACAGTATATATCAGACCCACAAAATACTGTGCCTGCAGTCTTAACAGCACTTACAGAATTTCAAAATATCTCTGGTCTCAGAATTAATTTGAATAAAAGTGTACTCTTTCCAGTGAATTCTCAAGCACGCAATATTAGATTGGACACCTTCTCTTTTATCATTGTAGATCAGTTTAAATACCTTGGGTTAAACATCACAAGTAAACATAAAGCTCTTTATCAACAAAATTATGCCATTTGTATGGAAAAAATTCAACCCTTCATCTCACTTTGGCTGGAAAAATTAACACTGTTAAGATGAATATCCTTCCTAAGCTTCTTTTTTATTTCAAAATATTCCAACATAAATCAATAAATCATTGTTTAAGAAATTTGATTTAACTATAACCTCATTTATTTGGAATTCAAAACATCCACATATCCAAAGAGCGACCCTACAAAGACCTAAGGCAGAAGGTGGCATGACCCTACCTAACCTTCAATGTTATTACTGGGCAGCAAATATACAAGCTATAAAAACCTGGACACAAATAGACGAACATACACAGGCTTGGTCCACAATAGAAATAAAATCCTGCAGCACTTCTTTATATTCCTTGCTTTGTACTCCAATAAATACAAGTTATCACCAATATACTAATAACCCAATTGTGCTTCACTCACTCAGAATATAAATCCAATGTAGGAAGTATTTTAAGACAAAGAAGCGTTTATCTGTGGCACCTCTGCACGAGAACACCCTTTTCCCACTCTCTCAAATGTACAGTTTTAATGTCTGGAAAACATTCGGTATTAAATCACTTAGAGAACTTTACATAGATAGAATCTTTGCATCCTATGAACAATTACACTCCAAATTTAACTTTCCTGCAACACATTTCTTTCACTAACTTCAAATTAGAAACTTGTTAAACAGAGCCTGCCCAATTTTCCTCACCTCCCACCTCTCTCTATGCTGGAAAAAATATTGATCAGTCTTGAGTTCTCAGACAGCATTTCTGTAATATATAAAACCATTTTACAGTCCCTCCCTTTCAAAGATTCAAGAGTACAGTGGGAAAAAGATCTCTCAATCAACATCTCAGAAAAGGAGTGGAAGGTAGCAATGCAGAGAATTCACACAAGCTCCATATGCGCAAAGCATACAATTATTCAACTCAAAATTATATATCGGGCACATCTGTCTCATTTAAAATTGTCCAAAATGTTTCCAGGACAAGATCCAACCTGCTAACACTGCAATCAAGTTCCCGCCTCACTGGGCCACATGTTTTGGGCCTGCACCAAATTAACATCATTCTGAACCAAAATCTTTAAATGTCTTTCAGACAGTCTTGGTGTCACAATCCCTCCTAACCCACTAACAGCTGTGTCTGTTGTTCTTCCAGATGGGCTTAAAGTGCAGAAGGACAAACAGACTATGATTGTCTTTACAACACTATTGACACGTAGACTTATCTTGCTCTAACTGGAAGAAGCTTAACTCTCCTATTGTAAGTAAGTGGATAACTGATGTTATATACTATTTTAAATTGGAAAAAATAAAATTCTCACTTAGATGATCTGTGCAGAACTTTTTCAAAACATTTTAGAATAAATTGAGGAAGCAGATTCTCTCCCCTCTTTTTTCCTGTATTTTACTCTATTTATCTTTATGCATTTATTATTTTATATATTTACCTTTCTTACTAGCTTAAAGCTTTACTCTGCTGGCCTAGCTCTCTTTCTCATGGATGGAGGTTGATTTTTTTTCAAACCTATTTTTGTAAAACTTGACTTATTTGTATTGAAAGTTATTTCATTTAAATAAAATTAATAAAATCAAAAAAGTGTTTATTATGTTATTTATATAGCACTTTTCCCACGCTCAAAACACCTAATATCTCAATTTTACAGGAAACAAGTTTCTATCTTGGACAAGGGCAGAGTGTCTGTATAGGATCTGTCAATTTTCTCCTTATCCAGAAGGATCTTTTCTCCAAGTGCTCTGCTTTAATGCCAAATCTCAAACGGCTCATTCTTAACAAGTGGTTTGAATTCATCTGCGTGTGCAGGAATGTATCCTCAACCTGGATGTCATATGATTGGGTTGTGCTTGCTATCTGGATAACCTACAGCTCCCCACATCCCTAGTGGGTTCAGAAAAATAGATTGATAGATCAATTATGAATTCATTTTCTCAGGCATTCTTGATAATTTTGGATCAAACGCGTCCTATGAAAAAAAAAGTTGCAACACACTTGTTTGATAAATTGTAATTAAGTAATCTTTTATGTTTGTATTTGGTTGTGCTCATAGTATAATCATTGCTAACAGACAAACCGGTTATCCACCCTGCTGCGCTAAGTACAGCTCCAAGGATGTTTAGTTTTAGATCTGCAACGTCCATATCAACCCTTATAGGATACTGTTTTCAGTTTTCTTCGCCATGTTTGTCAGCTGTTTACCGAATGTTTATTTGTTCCTTATTTTACTGCCATTGCTGTGTTAAGATTATTTGTAGTTATTCATATTTGTCATTTGTGAATTCTGATTAAGTTTTTTCACTTTGGTTTAAGACAATTGTTTACTTTTGATTGAATCAGATTGCTCACTTTTGTACTCTACCAATTTGTTAATTACTACGTATATATAAATTGTTGAGTGTATTTTTGTATTTTTCTTAAGTGTTTATTTTTCATCCCTGCGTGGAGTTTGCATGTTCTCCCCGTGTCTGCGTGGGTTTCCTCCGGGCGCTCCGGTTTCCTCCCACAATCCAAAGACATGCAGGTTAGGTGGTTTGGCGATTCTAAAATTGGCCCTAGTGTGTGCTTGGTGTGTGGGTGTGTTTGTGTGTGTCCTGCAGTGGGTTGGCGCCCTGCCCAGGATTGGTTCCTGCCTTGTGCCCTGTGTTGGCTGGGATTGGCTCCAGCAGACCCCCGTGACCCTGTATTCGGATTCAGCGGGTTAGGAAATGGATGGATGGATGGTTTATTTTTCACTTTAATTTGCAAATTGACACTGGGTTGATGGTGCTTGATCTTATGGCTAAGTTAGGGTTGAGCAGGAGGTTAAGAAGTAGTGGTGGATGGGCAAGCCCTGTGAAGCTTTAGAGGCTTCCTTCTGGTTGTGCTGGAAATGGATTCAAAACTTTTGAGAAATAGTCACATTTGCTAGTTTACAGAAATTATAGCAGCCACGAGCCCAACACTGTCGAGGAAGTGCACACACAAGCCTTTATCACATAATTTCAGTCATCCAGGTGCACTAAAAGCCTAAGAATGATCGTTGTGTTCATTTTGACCTTATAATAAACATGTTGTCATTAAATGCTGCAACAACAACAACAACATTTATTTATATAGCACATTTTCATACAAACAGTAGCTCAAAGTGCATATTACATATTAAAGAATAGAAAAATGAAAGACACAATTATAAAACAAAATAAATCAACATTAATTAACATCGAATAAGAGTAAGGTTCAATGGCCAGGGGGGACAGAAAAATAAATGGACATGTTAGTATGGGTTACAATTTTCAAAGATAAAATAATGAGGAAGGTAGGTGACTCTTCTATACTGAGTATAATAGCAAAGGACACATTACTCAGTCTTACATAAAGTAGCTTTATGCAAATAACATAAAGAGCAAAGAAAGATTTCAAATGGGTAAATAGAGAACAAGATAAATTTAAAGAAAAGGAGGGGGAAGAGGAGAGTCAATAGTGGAACTCCACATGTCTGAAGGACAGATCTTAGCAGGAGGTACAAGAAGAAAGTGGAGGATGGAAGGGAGAACTTGCACCACAGCTAGTGGAAGTTCCTGAGCCCCGAATCATCAAATATGTCTCCTATGGTTTTCATGTCTTGATGTGTTCAAGCAGGGAAGAAGAATGAAAGGCCACCAATTTGACAAGTCTTACATTGAAAGAGAAGGGAGCTTTAAGGGTTACAGCCTGAACAGATAGTCTTGGTACTTTTACTAAATCAATATTTAGTTGTGCTTAATGACATATTTTCACAAGCAATTAAATATTTGCCACCAAGATAACTAGCTTAAACTTTTTTTACACATAAGACTTCTGAGCAGTAATACAGATAGATTGATGAAGGCCAACAAAAAGCATTTCCGCACTTGGAACATTTACATTTCATGATTCTGCAACACTGAATAAAAGTGGATTTCATTTGAATGTTTTTTCATAATGATTAACAGAAAGAGACTCTTTACTGTGAAAGTGAAAACAGATCTTTGCAAAGTGATCTAAATTAATAGCAAACATGAAACACAAAAGAACTGATCACATTAGCTGTTCTCTCCCATCAAGTCAGTATTCAGTAGATGCACCTTTGGCAGCCATGACAGCCTTAAGTCTTTGTCTACAGGTCTCTCCTTTTATCAGCTTTGTACATCTGGACATTGCAATTTTGTCCCATTCTTCTTCACAAAACTGTTCAAGGTCTGTCAGGTTACATAGGGATTGCGACTGAACAGCCACTTATTCTTCATTGGACTGACTCTACCACTACGAGATCATTAATATTGTCTTTTTAAGCCATTCCTGTGGAACTTTGACTTTATGCTTGGTGTCTTTGTCTTTCCGGGAAGCAAATCTTCTCCAAAGTCATGGATTTCTTACAGACGTCATCAGGATTTACCAGTGATGATTTAGGTGTGTCATAATATGCATCTAGTTGTTTTGTGTTTTAATTTTGTAAGTAAATTAGATCACTTAGAAGACATGTGTTTGACATTAAAGAGTCATTTTCTGCTGGATCAATGTCAAAAAAGTTAAATTGATGTAAATTACTGAGATTTAATGTAACAATAAATTGGCATTGTTAGTTAATAGATGGATAGATAAAATCTGGTATATAATATAGATATAATCAAATTACAGAAACCTAAGTAAAAGTAGAGATGCCTTTCCGAAAACTTACTAAAATAAAAGTAAACTTTGCTCATGATGAAACTACTCAGGAAAATGTGTTAAAGTATATGATTTCAATTTGACTTAGGTACAAGAAAATATAAGATCTTTCCCAATTTTATATCCCACCCTCCATTTTCAAAATTTCAGGGTCACAAGGAAGCTCGAACCTACCCCAGCAAGAATCAGGTGCAAGGCAGGGACAATCCATGCACAGTTTGCCAGCCCATCATAAGGAGAGCAAACACTCACACCAGAGTCCAATCAAACATCGCCAGTCCACCTGACCTGCATGTCTTTGGAGTGTAGGAGGAAAGCAGAGCACCCGGAGGAAGCCACCACATCAACAGGGGGAGGACCTGCAAACACCACACAGGAAGCACCCAGGACGAAAATCTATTGTATTCTAATTTAGTGGGGTGGGCATTCATAGGAGAGGTGTGTGGGCAAATCCTTCACTACCCAAACCTTAATGTAGGAGCTTATCCAGTCCTAAAACCTCTTCTGTATGGTAGATACTTTAACCTTTTTAAGGTGAAGATATCAGGTGATTGGCCTAAGTCTGGAAGCCTTATCATTCTGAACAGAATGCTGTGGATTCTGGGAAAGCTGAAAGTCAAGCATGATTCAGGGAATTATACATATTTAAAAGTGAAACAAAACCTTTGAATGTTTTGAATAGCCTGTCTGTTTGTAGCTGTGAGTAGCTTATTCCCCTGTGTGATACTGAGTTTGCTCCATTTTATGTGTTTTTGGGAAACTGTCCACTCAGCTAGCAAAAAGAAAGACATTTACTCACTTTGGGCACCCACAAATAAATAAAAGATAGTGTCTCATAATATTATTGGATACATAAGTTAAAAACAGAGTGAGACAAAAATAAAATAATATCAAAAATTAATTCTCTACTGTAGAAAATCCCTCAATGGATATAAACATCTCCCAAAAGGTCTGCCACACCTAACTTCCTCTTCTGCGCTGGCTTTACTTCCCATGTCTCAGTTTCATACATCAATGCTGGTCTTACCAATGTCTTAAAAAGTTGACCTTTAACCTTTACCTTGATTCTTTGATCACACAATACTGATTCCTTCTTCATATTGTTCCATCCACACTGCACTCTATGGGATGTCTCTGCAACTAATTCTCCATTTCAGGCTACCACTGATCCCTGATATCTAAACGTATCTACTGTTTGCAGTAGCTCTCCCTGCAGACTAACTTCTGAATTCTGATTATCATTAATCCTTAGATATTCTATATTCTTTCTAATTCAACCCTCTGTTTTCCAAGCACCTTCGGCACTCTTTCAACTTCCTCCACCAT
This sequence comes from Polypterus senegalus, assembly GCF_016835505.1. Taxonomy (NCBI): domain Eukaryota; kingdom Metazoa; phylum Chordata; class Cladistia; order Polypteriformes; family Polypteridae; genus Polypterus; species Polypterus senegalus. The sequence goes on from NC_053161.1 coordinate 159,107,122, forward strand.
TTCTTTTTTCTGAGACTACACAACACAATGTCATCAGCAAAAAGCCTGCACCAGGGGGTTGGTCTTTTATCCCACAACTCAACACATCCATAACCAGATCAAAGTAGTAAGGACTTACAGAAGACCCCTGATGCAGACCTTCTTGAACTGGGATATTGTCTCAGTACAGCAATACTACTTTTAACCTGAGTTCTCAATCCCTCATCAAATCCTGGATATCCTCACATGTTGTCTGGTACTCTAATACTGTTAAATAATTAGTGACAGAAAATAAACTAACTGTATTATATTATATTATATTATATTATATTAAATTATATTATATTATATTATATTAGATTAGATTAGATTAGATTAGATTAGATTAGATTAGATTAAGACAATGGGGAAATTCAGATGCATACAAAAGGCCTCGGCAGCACGGTGGTGCAGTGGTAGCGCTGCTGCCTCGCAGTTAGGAGACCCGGGTTCGTTTCCTGGGTCCTCCCTGCGTGGAGTTTGCATGTTCTCCCCGTGTCTGCGTGGGTTTCCTCCGGGCACTCCGGTTTCCTCCCACAATCCAAAGACATGCAGGTTAGGTGGATTGGCGATTCTAAATTGGCCTTGGTGTGTGTTTGTGTGTGGCACCCTGCCCAGGATTGGTTCCTGCCCTGTGTTGGCTGGGATTGGCTCCAGCAGACCCCCGTGACCCTGTGTTCGGATTCAGTGGGTTAGAAAATGGATGGATGGACAAAAGGCCTCTGATATAGTGTTTTTATTATCCAGGCATGCCAGATTGGTATGAAGTGCAAGAGATGTGGAATTCCTTGTGACAACATGAAAAACTGGAATTGGCTGAGACAAGAAGAGTCATGCATGAGATGAAACATCAAAAGGAAGGGACGTTTGAGGTTTAGCAAGGTAGAGACAGTACACCAGCTTATTATAAGAAGGATTCTGTTTATAATAAAAAGGAATGAAAAGTGGATGGATGAATAACAAATGATACATATAACAATGAATGATAACTGAAACTCTAAAAATAAGTCATGCACAGAAAATTCAGTCTCTTTGAATGGCTCTCAGCCAACTTAACAGATACTGAGTTTGTGATTGTATTCCAATTCTCTTAGCAGCAGAGGTCAAGCTTAAACTGTTAGTGACTGCCTGTGTTCATTGCCTGCATTAGGTGAGTCCACACAATGTCTATTAAATTTTAGGGTGGGCCTGGGGACATTCCAATACATTGATCATGGGTTTGTTACGTTATTGCTTGGATGAGTAGGCTGTATGGTTTGAGTCATTATCTTACTTAAAGGTGAAATTCTCCTTTAAAAATTGTGCTCTCTGTCTTAAGGACAACAGGATGATATTTGGAATTAGTTGTTTTTCTTGTTATGCTTAACAGGCCCTATAATGTAATGCTGTTACACGTGACACTAAGTACTAGATTGTTTACATGATAGGCCATTTTGACTTTGTACCAAACCTAATTCTTGGAATTACACTCAACAGGTTTTGTTACATATATTTAAACATGGGTGGTACACAAATTTAGTATAAAGTGAAATAAAATTTGAAATAATGCTGAAGACAAACAAATAACTTACAAATTTGGGTAACGCCTTTATTCCAGGCAACTTGCAATATTTGAAATCCAATTTGTTCCCTTTTTTTTGTGATTCCAATTGAAGTGCAGGCAGATGAGGTGACTATTGGGATTTCAACCCATAGTCTTAGGGTTTCAAGTCCAAACTCTGACTGAAAAAAATGCAAAATCATACTATTTTCCGATAGGGGGCGATAGCTCCCTGGTGGGAATAAGTTCTTTTTAATTGCTGCGTTTTAAGTAACCCAGAACTATATAGATATATTATTAAAAGGTGATACCTCTCCCATAGTGATATGGCTATAAGAAATCACATAAGAGAAAATAACTTCACTTTCTTTAATGACGATTTACGCGGCATTACAGACGAAGGAAGCCATAGCAAGACAATTACTAAGTCTGCCATTTTTCATCGCTGTGCTGGAATGATTTTTAGGACGAATAATGTTATCACTCATCCGTCCGTCAGCTTAGAGGTGTTTGGCTGCTGTCTAAGTCTTTTATACTTTTTTCTCCACGTGCAGGTCCTTACGTAGGTTCCAAACAAGGCAAGGAGAGGATTCAATTTCATTTCTAAAATACAGAAATAGTACAATGTCCATTTTCGTAGTTGTAACTTTCTCTCTTCAAATGCTTGCCTAGCAGTTCTAAATAATGACAGCCCCTTGTGCTAACTTTGGCCTGGCCTGTACATGAGAGTGGATTTATAAAATAATTTTTTGTACAGAGCACAGTGACATTAAACTTATTATTCTAATTACACATGCAACATAAGCAAAATATTGAAAGCAACTTTAAAAGTCAGCATACTTATCACAGCATAATATGTAACAGATAAATAACTAAATAAAAGGACAAACTCAAAGTACCAAAGTAAATAAAAAGAAAACAAGTCCAGCTGCTGCTGTCTAGGCCTTGCTAAAAGGCTTGAAATCTTGTCTGTTTGATGGTGTTACTCCCCTTCTTGCCCCTCAAAAACTGCAGTACACACCTCAAATGCTATTTCCTTCTTCTTCTCACCCTAAACTCTGGCCATTACACCTGTTAATTGTGTTTGTCCCAGTTTACCTCCTGTTACAGTCATATGAAAAAGTTTGGGAACCCCTCTTAACTCTTTGGATTTTTGTTTATCATTGGCTGAGCTTTCAAAGTAGCAACTTCCTTTTAATATATGACATGCCTTATGGAAACAGTAGTATATCAGCAGTGACATTAAATTTATTGGATTAACAGAAAATATGCAATATGCATCATAACAAAAGGTTATCATCTCTTCTTGCATTTTGCCATATTAGTTTGTACTGTTGTACTGCATTTCTGAGGTGGCCTTGATAGATTAGCCATCTAGCTCTGTGAAGAGTGTTACTTGTGTTCTGTCTTGTGTGCTGTATTTACTGTAATTTTTTGACACCCATTGCACTCCCAACCTACCTGGAAAGGGGTCTCTCTCTGAATTTCCCTTCTGAAGATTTCTTCCATTATTTCATTTCTTCCGTGTCTTCTTTAGTTTTCTACAACATTGAATCAGAGAGAAATAAATTTGTTTTTTTTTTCACACTAGTCAAAAGAAAGAGACTCTTTACTGTTAAAGTGAAAACAGATCATTGCAAATTGATCCAACTTCTTAATAAATAAAAAACAAATAAAATAAAATAATTGATTGCGTTATAGTATTTAGTAGAAGCACCTTTGTCAGCCATGACAGCCTTGAGTTGTGCACAGTTCTCTCTCTGTCAACTTGGCACTTCTGGACACTGTACTTTCTTCCTCTTCTTCTTTGCAAAACTACTTAAGCTCTGTGAGGTTGCATGTTGATCGTGAATAAGCAGTTGCATTGAGATCTAAACTCTGACTTGGCCACTACAGTCAGAGGAAATTAACATAGTCATCTTTAAGGCATTCATTTTATTATTACACAATTTCTTGTATTAGGCATTTGTTAGTTTTCGCATACCCCTTGGGGTCAGCCATTGTACAGCGCTACTAGAGCAATTACATCTTAAGGGCCTTGCTCAAGGGCCCAGCAGTGTAGGATCCCTTTTGGCAGTAACAGGGAATCGAACCAGCAACCTTCCGATTACCAGCACAGATCCTTTGCCTCAGTGTGACTATGGCTTTATCCTTAAGGTTTTCATCTTGCTGCAAAACAAATCTTCTCTCAAGGCACAGGTTTCTTGCTGGTGGCCTCAGATTTCCTTTAGGATTTCTATGTATTTTGCTGCCTTCATTTAACCTTCCATTCTTACTAGCCTTTCAGGGCCTTCTACAGAGAAGCATCCAAACAGCGTGATATTAACATTTGACAATATGTAGTAGTCAGACATGGCATTTAGTCTGATGGCCAAAAACATCAATTTTGGTCACAATAGACCATACAATCTTCTACCTGTTGACTTCACAGACTCCCACATGTCTTCTTGTAAACACTAGGTGAGATGTCATGTGAATTTATTATTTATTTATTTATTTTCACAGTGCCTTTCTCTTTGCCACTATTAAATGAGCTGCAACTGATGAAGCTCCTAGACAACAGTTAATGTCTGAACAGCCTCTCCTATCTCTCTACCACTGTAGCTTGAAATTCCTTTTGTTGTCAGAGGTCTCTTGGTGGCATCCCCCATTTGTATTCTTCTTCCACAAACACTCAGTTTTTGTTGACAGCCTCCTATAGACAGGTGTGCCATGCTGTTCCAATTATTAATGGTTGATTTAACTGGACACAAGATAAGATATTCAATGAGTTGGATGTTTCCTTGTAGGCATATCTTGACTTGTGCTTTACAATCTCTTTTTCAGTGGAGTGTCCTTTTGTGTCATTGTGTAGGTTGGGTCACCATATTCACCAACCACAAACTGGATTCTTCCACTCAAAGGTACATTTTAAACAACAATCAACTGAAACCCAAGACAGATAATGTCCACTGAAGTAATTCTGTGAATCCTAAAGACAACTGACTGTATCACTGATAATGTAGTGGTGTCACATTAAATTAAAGGGGGTGAACACTTATTTTATTATTTCATGTTTTATATTTATAATTAATTTAGATCGCTTCCCACAGATCTGAACCTTCATCAGGCTCATTTTTAGAGAATTTTAAAAGTATCTGAAATTATTTATATTCAAGTACAAATAAAAGGATCCATCGATTTTCAAACTCTGTTTATCCTGAGTCAGGCAACAAGAAAACCGGCAGGAACAATCCCAGCCCAAAGTGCCAACCCCATCATAAGGTGAAAAGTTACACACAGACACACACAGAACACACACACCAGGGACCACTTTAGCATTACCAATCCACCAGACCAGTTGTCTTTAGACTGTGTGTGTGTGAGAAAGCTGGAGCATCTGAAGGAAACTTATGTGGACCTGGGGGGAACATGCAAGCGCCACACAGGGAGCAGCTACGACCGTAGTTTCCTGTTAGCGAGACAGCAGTGCTACCACCATGCCCCCCCTCCTTTTTATTGAATGTCACAATAAATCCATACAAACTTGAAATAATTCAGACTACCTTCTATTTGTGTGTGATTCACATTACTATCACTAGAGTATGAGCCAAGTAGCTGTAACTTGAAGCAATGAAATTCAGCGTGAGTGGACATCTTAATGACTGAATCCTACTTCAGTTGGGAGGGCACTAATAGGAGAGGTGAACTGGCCAAACACCACATTTAAAACACAGTGATCCCTTCTCGATCGCAGGGGTTGCAATCCAGAACCCCCCACTAAAGGTGAATATCCGGGAAGTAAAAACCATTTGTTCATATGATTATTTTTATATATTTTAAGCCCTTATAAACTCTCCCACACTCTTATAAATATTCCCCGCACAGTTATATAGCATAAACCCTTTGTATTCTCTTAGATATTAGGTAAGATTTGTTGAAATTATGTATGTAAGCACACTGTTTATATAGAGTAAAACCTAAATATTATTTTAAAGATATCAAGCGTCTCCGATATCACATATGTTACAGCCATTACGATAGACAAACCATCAGCAATAAATACGTACAATGCAAGAGAAATTGTATACAGTAAAATGTGTGTACAGTGACACTAAACATATGTACATGTACTAAGTACTGTACGTAGAAATTTAATTATGGTTACCCACCAACAATGACACGACGACTTGTCCAATAACGATGAGTTTAATTTTACTGCACAACAAAGGAGAGCATTACAGCCCTTCTAAAGGAGCCTCTTCAGGCGAATATGAAGCACCGCCATTGTTCTTCTTCCGGCAGTCTTCAATCCAAATCCCTAAAGACCGGACTACCGCCTTATTACATCCACTTACAACTCATTTTGTGCCTTGGTTAAAGGACACTGCGGCCTTAGATCTTACATTCTTTCCTCCTTTTTAAATAAAAAGAATCATGGACTCATTGATGCCATAATGGTGTCCTACAGCAGTGTAGCTGTTCCCTTTATTCAACATATCCAAAACTTTTACCTTTTCGGCAATCGTTAACATCTTCCGTTGGTGCTTGGGCACGGCCCCTGAAGCAGTAGCAGATCGTTTTGGAGCCATAATGAAGGGCTTGACTATGCACAAAGATAAACACAAACGAGCATGGGCGCCGGCAGGGGGGTGCAAGTAGGTGCACTTGCACCCCCCTAGCTTTTGAAAAAAAAGGAAATGGAGAAAAAAAATAAATCTTTCAATAATAAGAAAAAACGCGAAAAAATAGTTTTTATTTTAAATTTTTAAATTACAATTAGACGTTTACATTTTACAACTATACATAAACAATCATTCACTTTGTTTCTAAAAGAGCATTTCAAGCCTTCTTTTTTGTTGTCCAAACTTGTCTACAACTTTGTCGATAAATTTTGGACAATTATTTATTCTTTTTTTGTGTACACTAAGCATACATAATCCACTTAATCTATCGTCACTCATTGTAGATCGGTTCCAAGTTTTGACGCGCCGTAATGTGCTAAAAGATCTTTCAATACTGCAGGTTGTTGCAGGAATTGCACGTGCACCTACTTGCACCCCCGAATTAAATCCTGGCGGCGGTAATGCAAACGAGCACAAAAGTTAAATCTTTACACAGCAAAACACTTTGATGCTGAATCAGAGAGACGAGACTTCCTGGTTAATGCAGCAGAATTGAATTCGGCGCTCCATCGCTGAGCCAATCAGCACAGAGGAACTTAACTCCGTGCTTTCATTGGGTAGCTTCCCAGCCATCCGCCAACAGCGTCCCTTGTATGAAATCAACTGGGCAAACCAACTGAGGAAACATGTACCAGAAGTAAAAAGACCCAATGTCCGCAGAAACCCGCAAAGCACTGAAAAATCCGTGTTATATATTTAGATATGCCTACATATAAAATCCACGATACAGTGAAGCCGCGAAAGTCGAAGCACGATATAGCGAGGGATTACTTTAAACCCAAAGTAAGATGTTAAGAAAGTTTAAAAAAAATCCATTTATTTGATTCTTGTATCATGATTTTTACAAGAAAATGAAAGGTAGATGGAGCAAATCAGCCAAATCCAACTGTGATCTCTTTTGAAAGACAAAATCAGAATGGCTCTACCTCATTGTCTGGTTTCTTCATCTTCACACCAGTGACCTTCAGCTGACTTCTTTCACAAAGCTGATTGTACTGTTCTCGTCTGTGGTGTTTGAGCCAGAAACTAAAAAGCAGCCAAACTCTACTTCACAAAAGATTCATAGAGTCAGGAGATTACGCCTTGGTCCAATTTTAATTCGATTTTATGAAGTTAGAGTGAAACTGAAAAGAAGTAAAATGCAAATAATTACTGATTTAAATAAACAATATAACTTTGCTCTATACTTATCAAATTAACTTAAAATAATACTTACAGACTTTGCTTCAATGGGACTAAAACTGACTAATTGCAAAACACGCTGTCTAACTACTGACTTCCTGTAATTCTATTTCCGCTTCCTTACAACTATTTAAATGAATATTCATAAAGTTATATTAATATTCCTTTGAACATCAAACAGCTATTCAGCGAGGCAGAACACTGGTAAACTTTCAAATGCAGGCAATCATCATGTCCGACTTGAATCTACATGACAATCATAGTATAAAATCAAATGTCCAGTAAGGCCAACATGCATGGTCACAATAGGAGTACCAAATTTGTCCTTGGCGAGAGAGTGAAACATCACACTCACATATATTTTGCAGTACTTGAGAATATCAAACACACATTTAGAGTCCAAAAATGATGGAACATGGAAGCCATCAATTGAATATTGTAAGCAACTCATTCTCTAGTGTATTGTAAATATAATGCGACCTTTTCTTGAATGTGGTCCCAGACTAGAATGATCCACAAAACACCAAAAAGCCACATGTCAGTCTATTTGTACTCTCAGCTTGCAGAGAACAATCATCTACATGCACAACAGACCACTGAGCAAACATGTTTACCTTGATCAAGCAGTTGGATCCACTCACTGGCTGACGTCTGTATTATAGAGTCTTGAATTCTTTAAAATGTTTGTCTTCTTGTACTTCAACCTCGTGTCGAATCTGTGGAGTTAAAAGCAGTCTGGATTTAAGGGTATCACACAATATTTCCTTCAGCTTCTCACCATAATATTCACCCATTTTCAGTACCTGCTCTGTCCTTGTCACAATTATAAAAGAGTCAAAGTCAGTCCATTTAGCAAATTTATAAAACTTATAAATAAATTAGAAAATGTGTGCAGTATATAGCAGTCAGGTGCACTCAAAGATTTTTTTTTTTATTAACTTAAACAAAGAGACAGATACGTTTTGCTTATTAATTTGTGGTGAGTCATGTCCAAAATGAAGTGGTAACAGAATGTACAGGAAGTAGATGTCTTAGTAGAATACAACATTTTTTTTGATAGCATTTCACAATATTATGTAGTTAAAATCCCAGTTCAAAAGAAATTAAAAAGAAGTAGCCAAAGGAGAATTAAAATCTGTCTAGAGCTAAACTTTTTGTCTGCAGCGTACTATGATGGAGAGCAGGTCATTGTTACTTTATCATTAAATGATAGTGTTAGAGAAACACTGAATTATTACAGTCTGCAGATAATGCAGCAGTGAGGCTGTTTAATGTGTGTAATATTAATATAATTAATATGTGTTTATTCAATTTGGGTGTGATAACATACAGAGCTTGCCTTCTCATATCCATATTAAAAAAATAACATTCTGCTTTCCTTGCTTTGTATTTTTTTTACTACCTTCTCCTTTGAAGATCATTTAACTTACCGGCTATGACTTTAAACAGCAGGATTAGTGAGTTGATGTGACAGTGGTTTGCTCAAGCCACTGATGTAACACACATACAACTCTGCAGCTATTACTATAACTTATACTGGGGATCTGTTCTGCCATCAAAAATGGCTCTTGAATATAAAGATATACAAATTGAAATAATCTTTGAAGAAGAAAATTTGAAATTCTACATTAAACATTAATTGAGGTCACACAAAATGTTTTTGTATTTGTACAGACAATTTAAAAAATTTGCCAATACTTAAATGGGAGTACAGCTGATTTTACAACAATGCTTATCATTGTAATATGTGGAATTTAAGTGTTTATACACAGTTCCACATGTGCCCCATTCCTGAGTTCCTCTGTTTTGGTTATTTATAACATTTACTCCAAACGTCTATATGAGTAATCACAATGCACAGTTCTAAAAAGATAATTTTGTTATTGAAGGAAAACAGTTCAACAACACCTGCATGATTGTCTCCAATTGCAGAAAGCCAATAAGCGACATGCCATGTTAAAGCTGGATAGGCTACTGATAATTACCTCATATTGTATGGAAATAAAAATGAACTATGATAATTATTGCTATTAACTCCACAAAAAGTGAGAAGGAATATTAGAGTGCTGGTCATATTGCTTTGTATTATGTTATGTCACAGAGGTTAGTTGTACTTTCAATGCCAACTATTCTAGTTGGCTTGGTGCAGTGGTCAGGTGCACCCCACTCTAAAAAAGTATTAAAGATCTTTACAAAAGCTGTTTTTCACATTGCACAGCATTTTCTGACCATCAACTCAAGAGCACTACAACAAGGCAAAGTACTGCAAAACTGTAGGTGTCTGTGAGAGCATGTCTGCATGTGGGTCTGCCCAGGAACAAAAGCGGATTGACATGGCAGAACAATTTAAGTACAGTCAGGCTGGATCTCCTGACAGAGTTGTGTATGTTAAGTATGTAATGCCATTATTTCCAATGCATTTCGAATTGCTTAAAACTGATGCTTGATCACCAGTATCAACAGCAACTGGTGAAATAAGTTCTCCTGGCTCAGCTTAGTTAAGTCCAGACTTAAAAATTTTTGTGGATGAGAGCAGCTCCTTGATCTTCTGATTCTTCCTAGAAAAATATTGCGATTAGAAGAGCTGTAACAATGATGAATATAAATTGTGGGCACTAGGAGTCACTATTGCCCCTTAAACCCAACAGACAGACACGCAGAACACAGAGTAAAAGCACCAAGAAGTATTTTAATACTTTGCCTTCTTGTAAACAGTGCCCAAAGCACCACAGCCACCATAGACAGGCAAATAAACACACTATTTCAAATACAATACAACACAATTCTCTTCTACACACCTCCCAGCAAGCATTGTCCACCTCTTCCCGACTGGCTTGCTTGCTGGGTCTCCAGCAGTGCTTTATATAGTCCTTGACCTGGACTTACCAGCACTTCTGGGTCAGATGGAGAACTTGCTATTTCTTCAGCCCAGAAGTACTTCTGTGCTTCCATCTTCATGACTTTGAAGTACTTAAAGGGCTTTGTAAACAGTAGGGAATCCCCAGTCTCCCTGCAGTGTCTCCTGGCGGCACCCATGATACCCTGCAGGGCTTTGTTGCCGAACTCCAAGTCCTATTGTTCCCTGCGGGCATCCGGGGCACCTATGCAGTCCAGGGAAGCTGCCATCTATCATCTAGGGGGAGTCGGTATTCTTGACACGCTGCCTTCCCCCAACCTTCTGCTACTGGGGCATCCACGGCCGGGATAAACTGCCGGCCATCCCTTACAATAGATAGATATACAGATTTTTAGGCACCCCTCGTCAAACTTCTGTTATTGTAACTAAGCAAGTAAATGATTGCCTGATTTCCAAAGGGCATAAAGTTAAAGAGAACACATTTCTTTAATATTTTAAGCAAGATTTGTTTTTAATTTCCATCATTTACAGTTTAAAAATAACAAAAAAGGAAATGGGCTAGAAACTAAAGTTTGTGTACCAAGCATGGCCAGTACTTAGTAGGACCTCAATTGCCCAATATCACAGCCTATAAAAATGTTGTGTACTCAGCAAAGAATCTTTAAATTCTTATTTGGCCATTCATGCTTGAAAAAGGCTTCTAGTTCTATGAGACTCTTGGGCCGACTTGCCTGTATTGCTCTTTTCAGGTACAGTATGTCTAGCAATTTTCAACAAAGTTTTACTTTCACTTCATCCATCCACAGAACTTGTTTTTAAAATGCATTAGGCTTGTTTAGATGTTCATTTTCAAACTTCTGACACTCTACCATGAAGGTCATATTTTTGCAGGTACTGCACCACCACTTCAGAGTCTGATAAATCTTCCTGAAAGTCTTTTGCAGTGAAACTGAGGTTTTGATTTGTCTTTCTAGCAATTCTACGAGCAGTTCTCTCTGAAAGTGTTCTTGGTCTTCCAGACCACAGCTTGACCTCTACCATTTATATTAAGGGCATTTCTTAATTACATTATTAACTACCTGCAAACACTTTGCAATCTGCATGTAGTCTTCTCCAGCTATGTAGGCATCAATTATTTTAGTTTTGAGTGCTAGGCTGCTGCTTTGAGGATCCCATGGCTGCTGATTGTTGGGACAAGGTTTGAGGAGTTAGTGAATTTATACAGCTTTTTGGATTTCATCACCAGACGCCTCATGTATAAACGGTGCGTACGCACAGAAATGTTGCGTGGCCAGTGATGAGTTTAAATTTTTTTTTGCTTAGCTCATTTCTGTAACCTTAGGAGCCTTTTGACAAAGGAAAACTCTGTAAATACACTTGTGCCTTTAAACAGAGATTTATAAGAAAGCAGGTTTCTAGCCTGGTTACTCAACTTATCCCAGTTTTGTACGTGCATGTAAAAGCACTCACTGTTACACTAGCCCAAAATTTTGATATTTTCTGTCTACTCAAAAAACTAAAATTATTTCTATTAACACAAGTGGTAATTAGAAATCATTTTACTATTTTTAATTAAAAAGTTAAAAACACAGAAAAGCCCAATTATGATTTTTCTTTTGTCATGGGAGGGTCCTAGTGTGACACTTTTCCTCTTTATACTCTTACTAATGTAGACCTTAAAACATCCATCCATCCATTTTCTAACCCGCTGAATCCGAACACAGGGTCACGGGGGTCTGCTGGAGCCAATCCCAGCCAACACAGGGCACAAGGCAGGAACCAATCCTGGGCAGGGTGCCAACCCACCGCAGGACACACACAAACACCAAGCACACACTAGGGCCAATTTAGAATCGCCAGTCCACCTAACCTGCATGTCTTTGGATTGTGGGAGAAAACTGGAGTGCCCGGAGGAAACCCACACAGACGCGGAGAGAACATGCAAACTCCACGCAGGGAGGACCCGGGAAGCGAACCCGGGTCTCCTAACTGCGAGGCAGCAGCGCTACCACTGCACCACCGTGCCGCCCAGACCTTAAAACATATTCTTATCAAAATAATTAATCATTTCCCAATTCCTGTAACTTCAGGTAATTAGACAGAGCTCCATAACAAACAAGAGAAGATTATAGGTCAAATACACAGTGTCATAAAATAAAATAAAGTGTGAACACCGCACAACCTGGTATGGCTAGATGTTTCGTTTTTTCCAGGTGACCTATTTTTGTGTTGCTTAAGGTATCAGACATAAGTCAAGATCTTTCTTTTATTCTTTTTGGTTCAGCTTTTATACTGATTTTATAAAGGTAATCTAGGTACGATGCGGTCATCCTGTCTCCAAGACAACTTTTCCTTTATTACATTTAAATTTCTTGTCTCTGAAAATTCATTTGTAGCTCATACGCTTCTGCTCTTAGAGCCCCCTTTTGGTTACTTTACACCCCCCTAGGGGGGCCTGCCCCACAGTTTGAGAACTGTAGGGTTTTATTTGTAAAACACTCTGTGCCATTTCAAGCTAAATTAGATTCTCTTGTTAATTCAGCCATCCATCGGTGTTCCATTTTTGTTATAAATTGTATTTAGTCTCTCTCTTTATTTACTAAACATTTTATATGATGATTAGAAAACAGTTATCTTGTTCAGGCTTTAATTTAAAACAGCATTTTCATCAACATGTTATAAACACTTTGGTAGTAAGGTGGCTTTGTATAATACAAAGTTTTAGAAATTCTGTTAATGCTTGGTAATAGCCTTCCATTTTACATCAGTTATGAACCCCTGAAAATAAGAACGGTTATAGTAAGTTATAGGAGCAGATACACTACAGGGCTGATGATGATTAGGCTTATTTTGGACATGTTAGGCCAATCAGGATCACCTCCAGAGGTGGAGGAGCAAAGTGTCTGGGCGAGGAGGAGAGTATTGAGTTTATGAGTAGTGGTTTATTGTGTGAGCTTAATAGTGATTTAATAGCTTATGAGTAGTGTGGAGGGTGCTTGGTGCACTGTGGGAAAAGAAAATAAAAAGCATTGGACTTTTACCTGCTGTTTGGAGTCATCCCTGAGGGTTCAAGGGAGCACTAGCGCCCCCTACTGCCACAATTTATATAGCAAAATACCCGTGCTTCGCGGCTGAGAAGTAGTGTTAAAGAAGTAATGAAAAAGAAAAGGAAACATTTTAATAATAACGTAACATGATTGACATTGTCATTGTCATGAGTGTTGCTGTCATATATATATATATATTGTGGGGTACAGCCCGGACACAGACAGGCAGACATGCTGTTTCACCACACACGTGTTTATTTACAAGTTCAAAGTACAAGTAAGTGCACAACCCAGTGCCGCAGCACCAATCACCCCTTACAGTCCTGGCCGCACAACAATGCCTTGCTCAGTCCTTCTGACCTCCTCCACTCCTCTCTTCCGAGCCCCGTCCTCTTCCACCCAACTCTTGCTGTCGACTGGAGGGAGGCGGTCCCTTTTATCTGCACCCGGATGAGCTCCAGGTGCTCCCCGGCAATCTTCCGCTGACACACCCCAGTGTGGCGGAAGTGCCGGCTGTTCTCCCGGAAGCTCTCCGGGTGTCCCTGCTTCTCTTCCCCCCAGCACTTCCTGGTGTGGTGAAAGTACTGGGGTCCATGGTTCCCAAGGCATTGGGCGCCTCCTGGCGGTGACCACGGGCCCGTACAGAGTGGGGCTTCCATGCCCTGAACCCGTGGCCCCCAAAGCCACCAGGAAGGCGGCCCCGACGTGATCCCAGATGGGCGCACGCCCACTTCCAGTCCTCCAAGGCGTCCCGGCCGTGTTGTGGCCCCTGGCATCCTCGACAATATATACATATATACACACACACACATATATATATACATATACACACATATATATAGTATATATACATATACATCCACATATATACTGTATACATATATATATGTGCACAAAACCACGCTTTTATCAAGGCTTCCGTCGGGTAGTCTTTTGAAATGAAATTCTCCTCTAATCAGTCGTAGCAACGTGCTTTCTTCCAACTGTTACATTTTTGTAGCTCTGATGTGTACATCAATGTAATCAGTGTACCAGGAAATCATGCATTGACAGAAGTTCCTCTTTGCTTGGAGTGCAAAGTGTGATTAAATGTGTTATTTTTTAACGCGCTATGGAGCACATGCATCGAAGCTTCTCAGCTGTGCTTGTGCTAAGAAAAGGAAACATTTTAAAAATAACGTAACACGATTGTCAATGTAACCTTTTGTAAGTAGTGCCTGGAGAATTCAGAGTGTGGAGAAACTGTAGAGACAGCGTGTGTATTAACTTGTGGATTTTTCTGTGAGTATTTGGTGGCAGCGTCACAAAGTTGGTTCCTCAAGACTGCGTTAGCTGCGGAGCTCAGCTCACAGTGAAATGAGGTGAATGGGAGGGGAGATGATGACGTGACTCTCCCACCCGCCTTAACTGTCAATCCCCCCACAAACACAGTCTCTCGGAATTTGCATAAGCACAGCCCTTGACCAGTAATTTTAACTTAGTTACAAAGTGATCAAAACTCTCGTTTATATCCTGCGTCCTCTCATTAAACTTGTATCCCGCATTAGCCGTGGGCATGACAAACGCCAGCGGCAGCCTGTCTATGAACTTAATTTAAACTTTAGGTTTACACCGTGCTTTGTTTCCAAAGTAGCTGTACTCATAAATATGGTTGTATGTGTGACTCGGTTGCTTCTTATTGTTTCGCTGCCTTCTCAATTGTATAATGCATGTTTTCTTCAGCGCTTTTTGGAGCTCTTCCTTGTTTTCTACGTACTGAGTTGACAGTCAGTTTACGTGATTACATGGGAGGCGTGATGATGTCACACAAAACTCCACCCCCCACGGCCATCAAGCTCAACTCCATTACAGCATATGCAGAAAAATAGGTTCCAGTTATGACCATTATGCGTAGAATTTAGAAATGATACCTGCCCAACTTTTGTAAGTAAGCTGTAAGGAATGAGCCTGCCAAATTTCAGCCTTCCACCCACACAGGAAGTTGGAGAATTAGCGATGAGTCAGTCAGTCAGTCAGTGAGTAAGTGAGTGAGTCAGTGAGGGCTTTACCTTTTATTAGTATAGATGAACTTCCGAGCAGAGCCTCTATGAATGTAATGAGGATGGCGAAGAAGTCCAAGTTCTTTAATGATGTGGATGTTAATTCCAGGAGTGGTTACAGGATTTAGTCGGCGAAGTTGTAAACTGGAATAGCTGAGCACCATTCCAACCGAAGAGGGAGAAAAGGATGCCATCCAGATAGTGCCGCAAAATCCACAACAAACAGTAAAGCAGTATATCCCGGCAGCAGGTGAGTAGACACAAAATCTTGATAAAACTTGATAAAAATCCGTAGAATCCACAGCAAACAATAAAACAGTATGTCCAGGCAACAGGTGAATAGACAACAAAAACTTGATAAAAATGCGTAAAATCCACGACAAATGATAAAACAGAGCAGGAAAATTTTCAGAAAAGTACAAGACTTATTTTCTATCACTAAAAATAGTAAATTAGCAATATTAAACTACAGACTCAGAGGGAGAAGCGGCGAACATTCAACGCCAGCGTACTCTCCCATCCACACCCATCGTTGAGTGATTGGCTCCCATCGTTGAGCGATTGGATCATCACCGGAACATTAGATAGCAGCCCCTTGGTTTGCAGCGGTGCCTTGAAATCCCAAAGTGCAGCACGGGACATGGAGTTCTTTAACTCAGCCCTTTTGGGTTCCATGGGTAATACCAGGGGGTGCTGTGAGGACTCAGGAGCCCTACGGTATGGGGTGCCTGCCTCATCCAGAAGTGCTTACAGACCACGTGTATGGAAGCATGGAAGCACTTCTGGGCTGGCTAAAATTAAATTGGATGCCTGCTTCAGATGGAGGAGACAGAGTCGAGATGGAGAAGACAGTGCTTGCCTGAGAAGGAGTGATGGAGGCTGTGGCAGAGAGAAGAGACAAAGTGCTGTGTACTTTGCCTTTTGATCGTACTACGCTTGCTGTAGCAGTAATGAAGCAACAATGTTTCCCCCTTAGAAATAAAATGTGTGTTGTTCTACACTTGTGCCTGGTGTCTGTTGTGTTGGGTGTTGGAGAGCTGGAGCACCCCCTGGTGGTCACACTAGCTAAGGCACCTAAAGGGCTTTAAAAGATGCTTATGTGAAGCCTTCTATTGGGGTTGAAGTAAAGGAATGACAGTAGACTGTCCAGTCAGCAAGCATCCTACCATTAGCTGTCTTTAGGTTTGAACAAACAGGGTACAATAAGGACAGTAAGACAGCTAAGAGGTTACAGACAACAGTTATGTGGCTGGTTTTTGACATTTCTATCTATCCTGCATTAAGATGAAAGAGATTAGTAGGTAGCTTTCATGTTTAATGAAACTCCTTTACAAAGTGATTTTTACTAAAGTAAACCCTTAATTATAATTTATTAAAGTGGAAAACAATTTTAAGCATTCCCTGGCACCAAATATGCCATTTTTCTTCCAAATAACACTGCATTACATGAAAATTGATAGAATTAGTTTAATAATAACATTAGTCATTAAAACAAACACTACTAATCTTCAATAAAGCACTTTATCTAGACTTTATCACTTCTAGTCACATTCATAGGAATGACCTTTCGGTTTTTCTTTCCAACTAGTTCATGATCTGTTTGGGAACTGTAATGCCAAGGATAATCTGAGAAGACGTTTGAGCAGCCCATGTGACTAGGAGAGTGACCAACACACAAGTACACCTCGCTGCAGTCTGTGGATCATTCCCATGACAGTGTCTGAACGGGTCAGCATTAGCTGTGGAAATGGCTAAAGCTAGGATTGTGTGTTACTAATGCTCAGCCAAGTTGCGGTGAGCAGTAGTATTCCCATTAATTAAAACTAAAACTAATATACTTCTATAATCCTTGCGTTTATCAATAAATTGTATTCTTCTGTTTCTTAAAATGAGTGTGCCTCAGTTACCTTGATACAAGTCTAAAGGCCAGAGACCCCCTCCTACAACACAGAAAGGTTAGGTGAAAAAATGTAGGAGCCATACCGAATTATTTGATTAATTACCAGTGTTGCTGAAGGCAAAACTAATAATTATTTAACCAAGTTAAAATTCATCTTTCTATTTCCAATATTTATTGGCATACCTCTGGGTGGACACAATAACTCACACTCTTTGTTGTTGACCCCTGGGTAGGTATCTTATTGATCGTTAATTGCCAATTCCTACAATGCAGCACTCAAAATTAACAAACTATGTAAATTATTTAAAAAAAAAACAGACCCATTGGAGATCAATACAAATTATAAACTCAAATGTTTTTGATGGAGTGTTTAACTGCAAAGTGAAGGTCAGTAGGTGACAATCCAGAGAGTGAGGCTCCAGATGAGCAGCAGAGCCACACCTGAAGATCTGAGCTACAAGCTTTATTTCATGAACTGATCTGAATGTATGAAAGAGTTCGGTTTGTTTTTTTCTTTACCATGGTAATCTCTAAAAGGGCAGACTCTTATAGAACATTCTGCAACTCCCGTTTAGTAGTGCACAGTGACACTGTAAGAAGTCTTTTGCATAAAAAACACAGTTTGTAATAAAGTAAATAAGACATTACATGAGTTTCAAAGTATTAGTTTATTTGTTGTCACATCATTATTTAGCTAATGAAATTTTGCCATTTTGCAACACAAGATTAGAATGGGATGAGTTTATCGGCAACTGTCACTGGTCTCATGTTCATCGCATTCATGACATCCAGCTGCCTTTCAAGACTGCTGAACACCCGCACATGCAGACACTTCTCGTGCAGATATTTCCCATCCTCATCCTCGCCATGTTCAATTAGAACCTGAATGAAAATCACAGCATATCTTGAAAAAGAAACAGTTGTGGAGATACTATACACAGTCACCTCCACAATGCAAGTTTTCAGTCATGTAAAGTTCCACCAAACACAGTTATCTTGTGTTCTACTAAACCATCAAGGACACGTCCTGTTAAAGCTTTAAAATTGCATATATTAACATTTATATTGTCAGAAACAGAAGTCTTTAATGTTTTTAAGAGCAAATCATTTTCCAGCACTTTTTGGATTTTCAGAAACCAGGTATTATCCTGAATGTGCCCCAAAATAAATGCAAACTAACAGATGCCACACTTCAGTCTTTTTATACACATAACTTTGGGCAAAACACTTACCTGGATCAAGTAGTGCATTCCTCCTGCCAACAACAGAGTTCTGTGCACGAGAGCTCTAAATGTTTCAAACTTCATATGGAGCAATTTTTCAACATCTGGCTTTACCTGTTGAATTAAAAGCCATCTTGATTTATAGGCAGAATGTCCTGATCATCTACAACTCATCCAATTTTTAATATATGCTGTACCCTTGACAAGGTCTTTTCTAATGACAGGATGTACATTTCCTGAGTGTCACATTAACAAGTTTAATTTGTGCAGAAACAAACTAAATGGGTTCCATTTCTTTATGTCACTTCTGTAAGAAAACATTTTTAGGGATTTGGTCAAAATCCAAAACCTTTGTTGCATAACTTTACCCATAAGAAACATGTTTAAAAGGTTTAAAAAATATTTGTGGAGTTATTAAGTTAACTATTATAACTATATAACTATATATATTAAGTTAAGTTAATATTTGTGGAGTTAAATTAAGCTGCACAGATGACATAAACAATACACTTTAACTAACCATGTTGTCTCATGTCCTGTTAAAGACATTCAGAAGAGCAGGGGAAATTCGTTGAATGAAAAACATTTAAAGGATCTGGAAAAGGTTTCTCGGATGCCTTTCATTACTGTAAAGAGCTTAAAAGAATCATACTGGCTTCCAAGTGACACATGTGGTAATGCATGAGAAACAATATGCTATGTCTTCTCAATACCTCAGGAAGTGGTGAGAAGATTTTGTATGGTTCAATCTATAATGTTCTCATAGTGTTGGTAGATGGAAAATTGCTATTTTACTATTTATCTTCTTAAGACACCAAAATGTTTGTCAAAAAGACAAACTACAGAATGGAACGAAAAATGTATCTGTATATTGTAGCAAGGCGAATGATGAGGCAGGGCAAAAGCCAAATGCTTGGGATGCCACCTGGAACAACACCATTTAATTCCAACCAAAAATAAGAAACTTAATGAAAAAAATGCTGGGGACAATTCCCTTCAATCAGTGTTGTCTATGGTCGTACTTTCTCCTCTGCTGTTCTCTTTTCTCTGAGTACTCGCTGTGGTGGCCACGTCTGAAATGAGACACCACCTTTACGGGAGCATCTTTCTATTAGCAGACTGGAATGGGTTGAAACTTTCTTTGCGTTGCTGCCCTCAAGGGATGATTTCTCACAGTTATGATGGAAAACGGAGATGAGACTATTAACAGAAGTGTCCCCTCTCATCCTGGGGTGGTTCCACATAACAAAGGTGAGCCTGGTAGTGACCCGCTGGTGCTCATGTGTGACAGTATATATTGCTTGAAAAGTGTAGCTTTCAGTATTCAGCATTCAGCACTACAGTGTTTCACATGAAACATTTCTCTTTTATCATCATTATAAGAACATTTTTAAACATAAAAGGTCTTATATGCAGTGAACCCTTTTCAGGATGAAAAAGTTGTTGGCCGAGTAAGTAATGTTTGTACTAGTAACCACACAGCCTGATCAATTGCCATTACAGAACAAGTATTCCTAAAAGTAGAGATAGTGCTGCTGATGGCACATATTTTAGAATTAAACACCCACTTCGAAGAGTTCCAAAACCGTTTGTGGAAAATAATATCCTTCTGTAAATGTTGAAATCAACACAGAGAGAGCAAGCTCATTGCTCTCACTGATGATTTGCATCTCACATGATGCAGCAGTGTTGGCGAACTGCACTGCTAAGTGTCTGACATAAGGTGAGTTTGGTAGTGTGTGGTGTTTGGGTGACAGTGGATACCTCCATTTATGTACCTGAATTTCTTGTTTCTTTTGAAACACCCCTCATTCATGGTAGGGTAGAGAGTCATGCAGTACCCTGAACAAATAAAGAAAAGTCACTAAGGTTTGTATTGCTTTGTGTAAAGGTCGGTTTATCATACTTGCAGTACTCGACACCCAAAACTACTTCAGTTTCTCTATTATTTTTTGCCAGGTAATGGCACAAAGTTACAAGTACAATTGTTGACTGCTAAGTTATTTAGTGAGCTAACATTAACAGTGTCGTCATGTGAAGGACCTCATATCAATGTCAGCTAGCTAGCGTGTTCATAACACTGGAAACTTGGTGTGTTTAATGCAATGTGCTCTGAATTTGTTCTTACAGGCTTAATATAAACCGAGAGATAAATAAATCTCTAACAATTAACTTAACGCGCACACGTACCGGTCCCGGGACATAACAGCGTTTTAAAAACGTTACAGTGATGTGTGCATGCCCATCTGCCATGCATCTCGATATACTACCCATCAAATGAAACTTCAAAGTCTCGTCTTACCGATGATATAAACCATTTTGACACACAACAACCACAGCACTGACACTGAAGCCTTTTTTACAGAGAAGTACATACTTTTAAGAGTTGACTTTCCCTACCTTTGAAGACCCCCTGCAAGTCAAACATCAATATTTCCGAGCAGTATTGATCCCATTGTGTCCGTAAGGCTCCAGCGAATATAATCCAGTAAAACGATTTAGGTCCAAAACACACGATATATTCTCAAAGGGACAAAAACTCCAGAAAACGATTCATAACTTGAGACCACCTACGTAATTTTTTTTCATTTATATTGCTCATATCAGACGTAATTTGTTTCTGTCGGCGATAACCATGCTACTGCATGAAACACGGAAGTGTTAGCTTTCGAAAGACACCTAAGTTGGCCAATTACGACGGGTCTGGGGTTGACTGGCACCTCGTATAGCCAATGAGTGTCACAGGCAGCTTGAAGGATGACGTATAGCTCCAAACCCTGGTAGAATCTACCAGTTTGATTGGACACTGTGACTGACACTCAAAACTTACAGCCAATGAGCAGCCGAGCATTTTGATATGTAACTTGCCATACTAACTTGTAAACAAAACGATCAGAGCTGCGCGAAGGTGGCATTTGTGCCAGTCTGCAGAGTTGGTGCGTGGTTGTTTATTGTGATTTCGCCAAGTTTTTTCGCATTTTAAATATGAATAAAAGTAGAAGTTTAAACATAAATAAACGCTCGATTAAATAATAGATGCATGTACGCGTTGTGAAAGTAATCAATCGGCCCAGGAGAGGTCTAATGGCAGAGAGCGACGTGCCACGCCCTTGTGCTTTCTGCTTGCTAGTGATTGCTGCCATCAAGTGGCACATGGAAAACGCTGAGCTGTGTTGTAACAGTTTGTAAAAGAAATGTATATAGTTTGTGTGCATTTTATAAAAAAAAAGTAAAAAATAAAAAATATAAATATATTTTTGGCCCATAACTTGTATTGACTATTTTTACATAGAAATGTGTATTTTTTATTGTTTTTATTATGGAATATGAATTTCCATAACTAATAGAGTGACACTGTATGTAGATATAGATTCCTTTAGGTGTAAGCTTTCAGTAGAGCCCTCATTGATATCTGTGGGTTGAAGCATTCAAAAGTTATTACACTTTTTCCATACGTTCCAAAATGTGGATAATGGTCCCTCTATAAAGCACCTGGGCATGCCCACATAAAAACTGGTGTAAAAAATGTCATTTTTACAGGTATTCTTTTCAAATTTGAAATGTGAGTAGTCAACAAGTTATTCTGTTGGTACATAGTGTGTTTCTGTCCCCACCTACCTACTGCAGCTTTATTTTCCTTTATTTTCATAAAAAAACTTAGGCGAGAACAAAAAAAATGTGTTTTTTTTGTGAGTTCTAATGTGCATAACTTTTGATCAGTCACACCTACAGTGATTCTGACTACTAAGGGTGAAACTAGAGAATGTTACCTTTACAAAGAGACCAAACATGTGTTTATACTCCACATGGTTCAATAACAGCAATGATTCTAATTTGGAGAGGTCGAATTACAAGATTTAGCAAAAATGACCCCGCTTGATAAGGGGTTTAATTAGGTGAACTATGGATCAAAGCAAAACATACTTAGTGTTGAAAGTTTACCCTCATTTTATCTTAAACATGAAATCAGACAGACTTCACTTTAAAACATACAAAAGAGTCTGATCTACAGCCCATCTGTCTGTCTGTTGGTGGGTTTTGCACCTTCAAAGCTGCATAGATGCCACTTTACAGAACTTCATGAAACTGACATTAATACTATTAATCTTAAGGGATTGTCTCACCTGGTCACAGATTTCTTGCACCTCGTTGTCTGCAGGTTTTAGTTCAGACCATCTTCCTAGAATGTCCATGCTTGCCAAAAGATTCTCAAAAATGCTTCAATAGAACAGAAGTAGATTGAATTTGATCCAAAGAGCTGCCCAAGTCAGATATTTGTAGTGGTGTGCAGAGAGGCTGACCCCCTGGCAGTAAGAGGTGGGAGGAGCCAAAAGAGCTCAAACAAAAATGTGGCTGTCAGCCTGAACTTGACTATGATAACAATGTGCAAGGTATGCTATTGATAAAATAAAAAGAAAAAATGTAGCACATACAATCATTAAACTGTATTCATCTGATGAAAATTGTACAGAAAGAACAATGCATTTTTAACCTCCTTTTATTTTCAGTATGGAAATATACTTTCACTTTTTTATTATTAAAATACATTTGCTTTATTTTAAGTGCATGCAAAACAATTCTTTATACAAGCATATATATGTGTATATTAAAAATATGTCTAATAATTTCTTAAATGCTTGTTGGAAGTGCAGTGTAAAAAGTAAATTAAACTGAATTGACCTGAGGGTGGGGCACAATCCCAGTACTGCTGTTTTACAGTTTTAGAAAAGAGGATTCCATTTCCCACTAACTCCATTTTCCTCAGAATGGCTTACAAACCTCAAAGACAAATATGGTAATTTAATAGACTTTTCTGAATTTGCCAAAGTGTAAGTATAGTAAGTGTGTTTGTGTGTATAAAGAAGTACTGTCCTGTGCTGAATTGGTTTTCTATTGCATCCATTTCTGTTATTCAGCTCCCTTCAATCTTCTGGTAAAATCAGGTGAATTGTTCAGGCTGATTCAAGTGGAATAACTTGAATACAGACAACCAATTAAACAGGATATCTTAACAGGGAGTGCAGGAACTACACGGACCATTTGATCACCAAAAACTCCTTCTCAATGGCTGAATAATTACACTCTCTGGGAAGCAATTTCCTAATCAAAATGTTAAAGGGTGAAAACCCGATAAAAGGACAGCCCTTAAACCAAACGCACTAGCGTCCTTCTGAAGGACGAACTCCTGAGAGAAGTCAGAATTCCTTATAACCTGGTATGAGGACTAAGCAGTCTTCAAATCACAGTAGGACTGTTCACAATCATCAGACCAGACAATGCAGTGGTTCTTTCTGCCCCTCGTAAGATCGGAAAGAGTAGCAGCTCTATTCGCAAAATTAGGGCTGAATCTCCTATAATAATCAGCAAGTCCCAGGAATGTACGAACCTGTCTCTGCATTTCCAGATGGGGGTAATCAAGCACCTTATTCACTTTCTTCAACTATGGCCTAATCAAAACCCTGCCCATAGAATTAAACAAGTAATGCGTTTCAGATATGCACAACTTACATTTCTTAGGGTTGACTGTCAACCCAGTGCATCTCAAGCTGTCAAGGACAGCATGAAGCCCCTCTAAGTGTGAGTGGCAATCATTACTGAAAAATACAACATCATTGAGATGTGTCTCAGAATATTCAGAATGACGGAGCAAAATCTGCTCCATCATATGCTGGAAAGTTACAGGCGCGTCATGCAGACCAAACGGGAGTCTAGTAAATTTTTATAATCGATCGGGGTGGCAAAAATCGTTTTCTCGTAACATGAAGCTTCAAAAGCCTGTCAGTCTTTTTTCGTCAGGTCCAGCTTAGAGATAGGTTGCCTGACCCAGTTTTTCCAATAATTTGTCAACACAGGATAAGCATCAAATTTGGAAACCTTATTTAAGCATCTGAAGTTGATTAAGACCTCAATCAAACCATCCCGTTTTGTACCAAAACGATCAGTCTACACCAATCATTTTTACTTTCACAAAAAAACATCCAGTTCAAGCATCTGCTTGACTTCATTGCACATCACATTCTGTTGCACCTCAAGTATCTGAAACAGGCACATTTGCACCTTAAGATCAGGATCAGTAACAATCTTATGTTTCATAAGTCGAGTGAGGCCCTGCAGGGCAGAAAAAACATCAGCGTTCCGACCTTTTAAAGACAACAGCTCCACTGTTTGCGAGTGAGTCAAATCATCACCAATAGTAACATCTGTCTGAGAGACAGCAGCCACAGATGTGTACACCTCCCGGGGTTCATGCCACTCTTTTAAGAGATTAATATGCAAAATTTGTATGGGTTTTTGCCAGCCCTGTATCCTGACCTTGTAATTTACCAGTTCCACACATTCCTCAATGACAGCAGGACCTTGCCATTTCACAAGGAACCTATGCAGATCAGGAGGAATTAGAACCAGTACTCAATCGCCATGTTTGAATTCATGGAATTTGCTCCGTTATTCATAATGACGTTTTTGGGATTCCTGTTCATGCTGCTGATGCTCCACAGTGAAAGAGGAAATTTTAGAAATTTGCTCCTGCAATGAAACCACCTGGTCCACAAAGCCCAGTCTTGAGCCTTCATCCGGACTCCCGTCCACTCCTCATGAATAATATCCAAGATGACCCACAGATGCCTGCCAAACAGTAACTCGAAGAGACTCAAGCTGGTGGAAGCCTGGAGAGATTCCTGAATTGCAAGCATGAAGAAAGGTAATGCAGAGACCCAGGATGTCTGATCATCATGAGCAACTCATCTGGTCATCAATTTAAAGTCTTGTTAAACCACTCAATTAGGCCATTCATCTGTGGATGATAAACAGTGGTGCTCAGCTTTTAATGGCAAGGCCATTACACAACTGTTTCATCATGCGAGAAATAGAGAGCATGGTCTGGTCAGGTAAAATCTCACTCGGAATACCAATACGAGTAAATTTCTCACACTTTTGCAATTGAGGAGGGTTTGGCTTTCCGCAGAGCAGCCACTTAAGGATACCGCATTGCGTAATCAACCAAAACAAGAATATACTGATGCCCATTCTTACTCTTAGGGAGAAGGCCAACAATATATATACCAACCTCGTTGAAAGGGATTGTCTAAAATAGGCATAGGAGAGAGGGGAGCCCTGGGAGGTCTGTGAGCAGAGAGTCTTGCAGAACGGCTCAAATTCCCTGTCCATATTCAGGCAATAAAACTGCTTTGAGATGTGGTCCCTAGCTTTCTCAGCGCTGAGGTGACCGCCCAAGTTGTGTGCGTGAGCAATCTTCAATACTGTCTCTCTGCGCTCAGTTGGGACATCAGGGTGTTCAATCAGTCCACCCCTAGGCAGTCGGAAATCACCCAGTAAAAGAAGACGCTTCTTAAGGAGAAAGCCAGAGTTTTGAGGCTGGGGGTCTCATGCTCCTTATAATATTAGTCACTGAGGGTGCAAACTTGATTAATTGCAAACTCCAAGGAGCTGTCGGCTCGCTGCAAGCACATAAAATCCATCTGCTCACTAACAGGTACATCATTCTACTGTGAGTGACCTGCAGTATACACGGGTGGACATAGGAGGGAGTGGGACACTAGTTTTGAATCACCTGATGTTCTGAGGGAACTATAGAAAAACTAGTATGTAATGTCATAACTTAGATGCCACCTACACTTGAATATTCACAACACAAGCACAGCAAGTAGCATGCAAGTCTGCAGGAAAGTACAGGGAGTTGCTAGAAACACAGAAATAGCCTCTGAGATTATGAGTGGTACCGAGAGCAAGAGGGACAAAGTAGGCAATGTGAAAGTGTAGGATTATACTTGTTAGCCATCAGAGTACAGTGAGTCATGTCATATATTAAAAACAAAGAGAATCTGATCCGTTTCAACTAACATTGAGTATGGGAAAGGCACAATATAAATAAAATGTACCTGTAAGAGCCATTTTCCTAGTTCTATAAGATTCATGAATAATTTACTAGATGATAATGCATAAAATATTAAAGTTTCCTATAACCCCCGTGAATAGAATTGTGTTGGTATTTTCCTGCCATTTCTAACAGTTTTGACTAAAACAATAATCTTCAGTTAGTGACAGCTTTGCCTTGAGTAAGGAATGGAAGGCATATGGTTTTAAACCGTGCCAGGGCACATATCTGTGTGCCAATCGGCTTACGGGCCTTTTGAGTGTGTGAAGTAAATATGTAAGAAAATAGCACTTAATTCACGTGCTGTGCTGTATGCTTAAAGCATACAGAAGAAGAAGCTCAGAATTTTTAAGTATAAAAGAATTTAAGAATCTTTAAATAGAGAAGAAAAAGTAAAGAACTTATAAATACAGAAATAACTAATGTTTCTTAAGAAAAGCTAAGTTTAAGACAAGATGCATTTTTTCCTTTTTTATTGCCTTTTATTCTACGTTTGTAACTATTTTTTCTTTTATTCTTGTGTGGATTATTTGCTTTTAACTTTCACTAAATATTTTCAAAACAAACTTTTGGACTGTGAGATTTCTTTAGACACACGTTTTACCCGTGTTTGACCATACCTTATTTCAGCAGCTACAGTATTATTATTATTATTATTTTGTATTCTGAGAGAAAAAGAGGGGGGAGGAGTAGGAAATTAGACATTTAAAAACATTATTCTGGCACTACTAAATGTAGTGCTGTTTAATAAAGTTAAAGTACATCAGAAATAATAATAAAACCTATATTTTATAAACAATAATGTCTTGCTTTTTTCTGTATATTGTGACGTGTGAGTCCCTGTCCTGCAACCCAAAACATGAGGCTGAGTCTCAGTACTTTAGCAAAACCAGCTTTATTCAGTGTGAAACAGGAACAGCGCCATTATTTATTGTAGTGGGATCTGCAACTCTTATACACACAGACACAGCAGTCAAGCAGGGTCAGGACCAGGTTAGTAGCCAAGTAATCCTCTTCCCTGCATTCAGAATGTTCCTTGCATCACCCATTGATGGCAGGTGCTCATAGAGTGATTGTAATCTTTTCAGATTTGATTTTGCGACGAACTGCCACAGTGGTGGGAGCCCAGTGTTACTCCATCAAGTGACAGGCTGTCTTCCATAGACGTTGCGATCGCACGTTGGGACGCTCTTCAGCATACTCCCGTTGGGGGGAACCCTAAAAGAGTTTAGAAACCTTACATATATGAATGTGGTTTTGTGTCAGAGAAGGAAAGAAAAATTAAAGTTCATGTAAACCAATGATTTCACATTAATAAACAACTTATGTTATTATGGTTGAAGGTAATAATTCATAGCAATCTTACAAGCTCCAAGTGATTTTTCTCTAAGTAATTACAAGGAAGAAATAAATTAATATGAATTTTAATCACTGTGGTATTTCTGTCCAATTGAGCTTAAACAGTGCAGGAGTTGTGATGAACAAAGCAGCCTGAATGTGCCAAGGTGCCAGTCTTAATAACATATTTACCTGTAGAGGCTTTCCTACAGCCTGCCAAGTCTCTAGGTCTGATCATTCACACAAAGTAAGACTGATTATTCTCTATTCTTATCTTTTGCTAAAGATGAGACCTGTTTTAAAACACACTTACCATTTTGTTTTGTTAAAAATAGGCCAAGATTATAATGTCTGCTGCTAAACATTCTCTTCCAGATAAGCCAGAGCACAGTTCTACAGAAACCCTGGGGTGTATGGGAGAAAAAAAATGGAATTTTAATTAGTTTGAAATAACTTTTTATTGACATGAATCAGCTTAAGGAAACACACTTTAGTTCTTTCTCAAGAAAAGCAGATATTTGGCAAAGATTACAATGTTTCTGTTCCAGGGAACAAACTAATCAGTGTGTAGTTCCACTGTATTCTGTCAATCATTGAATATAGAATTCTTGAGCAGTAGTATTAAAAAGATCCTTACATCAAAGCAAAAGATAAGAACTGAAGCAAGAGTAGGAAATCCAAACAGAACCCACTTTAAAATGAATCTTTCTGTCCTTCTGTCACTTGAGGATTAAGCTGCTCAGCCATTTAAAGACACAGTAAAAACCTCGATAAATGTGGTTCTGATTTTGTCTTTGATAATATTAAGAGATGCAACTGCACATTTTATCTAGAAATCCCATGATCTTTATGATTTGCAGTGCTGCACAATCAAGATGATTGGAATATGGCGGCAGTATGCAAGATTTTTACACCATTACTATAAGGGTTTTGGTAATTTGGTTTTACTTAAAATTATAAGTTATAAAATTTGGCTTCTTTCTGCTCCCGGTCTCATAGTATAAGTTCTCTGCTGGAAAAACAAAATATTATGTACCTAAAAAATGAAGTATTCTAAGATGGACCATTTGATCTCAATGTCGAACTGAGAAGAGTGAGAAAAACAAACCCAAAGAAAGCAAATCTCTAAACTTATCTCTGACAATTATTTCAGTTTGATAAAATAGTGTTTTTGGCCATGGAAACTTTTGAACATATTGGGTTTTTAAATAATAATTATCTAAATAAAAGACATTCTAACAAATATTCTAAGAAGTGCTATATTTCACAGGAAAATTGAAAGCCATTCTGAAATTTAAAAAGTGTGGCAATCCTTTTTTAGGATTTAGAAGGTGGGCTTTTTCAGCCAGTCCCCCTTTAGAAATTAATTAAGCGTACCTGTCATAATCAATGGGTACGTCATTACTTAAAGGGCAACATCTAAGCACTTTCTAAACTTCAACAGTATACTGTGGAGGATTATATACAAGAGAAGTTTACAGAATTATTATTCAATGTAGTCGCCCTATTGGCAGTGATTTTTTCCTTTTTGGGAAAAAAGATGGCATCTGTAACCATATAAAGGAATATACTGGGAATTTAATAGTATTACCATAAAAATACAATATGCCAGCTTTCGAGGCAACTCAGGCTCCTTCATTAGGCAAGATGTAATCAATGTAATTACATCTTGTCTGAAGTAGTGGCCTGAGTTGCCTCAAAAGCTTGCATGTTGTCATCTTTTCAGTTAGCCAATAAAAGGGGTCATTTTGCTTGACTTCTCACTACATTCATAATGTCTAACACGGTACAACACCCTAGTATTACATAAAAATACAGTAATTATAAATAGAAAGAACTTTATTTGTCCCCAGGGGCAATGTGGCTTTTTACAGAAGCTTAAATAAATAAACACATAAATAGATAGATAAGCACATAAACAAACACACAAATATATAAATATGCATCCACACTTTGGTCTAAACACACATAAGAATGACTAAAAAGCAAGAAAATCAGAGAAAAACTGACTTGGCAGTCCCAGTCCCAGTGAGGCTTTATACAGCCGTATTGTTGTTGGTATAAAGGAGCCCCCATCATGTTTCCTGACACACTTCTGCTGAGTGATTCATTGGCTGAAAGTCCTCATTGTTAGTGTGTCAGAGACGAGATGCCCAGCATTGTTCATAATAGCACTCGGTTTTGCTTTAATTGTCTCCTTTTCTACGACCTCCATGTGTTCCAGAGTGTTATCCATAACTGAGTCTGCCCTTTTAATTAGTTTGTTGATTCGGTTGGCATCTCTTGAGTTGATGTTACCAATCCAGCACACCACACTGGCCATCACAGAGTTGTAGATGATGTGAAGGATGTCACTTCTCACATTAAAGGGAAGAAGTCTCCCAAGGAAGAAGAAGCTACTCTGCCCTTTATTATAAAGTTCTTCTGTGTTCTGAGACCAGTCCAACCTGCCATTAATTTGGACCCTCAAGTACCTGTAGGAGTAGACCACCTCTACATCCACTCCTTGAATAGTGACCGGACATAGAGTCTCTTTGCTGTGGTTTTGGTTTTGCTGATGTTAAGGTACAGACAATTCTCTTTGCACCAAGAAACAAAGTTCTCCCCCAGACTCCTCTCCTCTGTCTCTCCCCTTTTTCAATACACCACATAAGTGCAGAATCATTTGATAATTTCTGCAAGTGACATGACCTGGTGTTATATTTGTAGTCATAGGTGCACATAGTGAAGAGAAAAGGAGACAGGACTGCTCCTTGTGAAGACTCAATCTGCTACCACAGCTTTTCTGTGTATAGCCTCCTCAGTTGTCTCCTTACTTGGTCTTCATTTATGGCCAGCCCACACTGATGGTCAGAGGTGGACTTGTCACTGGCCATTCCAGTTGACATTGCAGGAGTTGTTGTAGGGATTGTGAGTGGAGAGTGATCATTAGAGGAAGGTGGCAGTAGAATGGAAAATCTATTAAAACATTGGTTCACTGTGTTAGCTTTTTCCACATCCCCTTCTAGCTCCTGAACCTTGGATTGCTTGAGTCCAGTAATTCTGCCCAGTCCATTCCAGACATCCTTAATGTTATTCTGAGTGAGTTTGTTTTCTATTTTGGCTTTATAAGCTTCCTTTCCTTCACTCAGCTTTTTCTTTAGTATACGTCCTTCAGAGCCTCCTTCTCAAGTTCATCATGTTGGAGAAAATCAAGACATTCTGTGTTGATCAAAACTAAATATTGTTTTTAACACCACAGATGAAAACCAAAGTTGACACAAACTCCAAAAGAAGTTTGAAAAACATCCTGCCTTCCTGCATAAATGTATTCAGGTGGGTGGAAGTTGGTGCTTGATCAAAGTGAGTGTGTTTGCCCTAGGTTGAAAGCTTTGTGTACAAAAAGACTGAAGTGTGGCACCTGTTAGCTTGTGTATGATACTGAGAGCTCATTTGGAATAATAACTGTTTCTTAAAAATGTTCTGGAAAATGATTTGCTATTAAAATATTAATAAGACTTATGTCTCTGATGGTATAAATGTTAATTTGAAATTTTAACTGGACAACAACAAGGGGATAACACTGCTCTCTGTGCCAGATAAGGTCTTTGCTAGGGTCATCCTCAATAGGATCCGTGATCAATTGTTCACCAACCAGCGACCAGAGCAGTCTGGTTTTATGCCTAAGAAGTCTACTATCGACTGCATCCTGGCACTGGGAGTTCTCATGGAGCGCAAACATGAATATTGTCAGAGTTCCTTTGCTGCTTTTGTTGATTTTTGTAAAGTGCTTGACTCGATTGAGATGACCTATGGGACATCCTGAGACTTCACGGGATTCTCTCAAGGTTGCTGAACATTATGGCCGGCCTATGCTCTGCTGCAGAGTGGAGAAAGAACCTCTGCATTTTTACCATTTGATTCTGGGGTTAATCAGGGGTGAGTTCTTGCTCCTACTCTGTTCAATGCTTGCATGGACTGGGTGTTGGGCATGGTTGTGGGGTACAGCGGCTGTTGGAGAAGAACGATTTACTTATCTTGACTTTGCCAACGACGCAATGATCTTCGGGGAGTGTATGTAGGCTCTGATCGTGGCTCTTGAGTGACTCAGCGAGGTGTCTGAATGTCTGGGCTTGCGAGTGTCCTGGATAAAAACCAAGATCCAGGCCTGTAATGACCTCTTGGGCTCAGCCATCGGCAGTGTGTCTGTCTTCGTTGAGAGGTTGACTTAACTGGGCAGTGACATTCATGTCTCTGGTGACTCTTCCTATGAAGTCAGTAGAGAGATTGGGAGAGCATGAGGGGTCATGAGGTCACTGGAAAGGTGTGTGGTGCTCCCGATATCTTTGCAAAAGGACGAAGGTCCAAGTCTTTAGAGTCCTGGTGCTTCCTGTCTTGCTGTATGGTTGCGAGACATAGATGTTATCTAGTGACCTGAGATGAAGACTGGACTCCTTCGGTACTGTGTCTCTTCGGAGAATCTTTGAATACCGCTTGTTTAACTTTGTGTCGAATGAGCGGTTGCTCACAGAGTCCCAAATGAGGCACATTACTTGAATTGTGAGGGAGCATCAGTTATGGCACTACAGCCATGTGGAGTGATTCCCTGAGGGTGATCCGGCTCATAGAATCCTTATTGCTGAGGACCCAGTTGCTGGACCAGGCCAAGGGGACACCCATGTAATACCTGGCTGCAGCAGATAGAGGAAGGGTAGGACTGGACCGTGTGTCTTCCTGGGGGGTTGCCAACTAGGATCTTGAGCTTTTTCGTCATGTGGTCGGTGCAGCAAAGCACTGTAGTTGTGCATGCTCCCCAACCTGTCCTAATCTTTCTTCAATGGTTTGACAGAACTCAAGATAACTATGTGTTGAGGGACTTGTGAAAAATCAGTCATTTATGCCACTGACAAGACTGTATTGCTGAAGTGACTACTGT
Organism: Polypterus senegalus; assembly: GCF_016835505.1. NCBI lineage: Eukaryota > Metazoa > Chordata > Cladistia > Polypteriformes > Polypteridae > Polypterus > Polypterus senegalus. Next base: position 159,139,739 of record NC_053161.1, read on the forward strand.
ATGTATCTTGGCAGTTGCTCCTGCTTCATTTTTGGTTGAATCCTGTCATTGTCATTCAGGTTCATTGTGGACATGAGCAGTTTCTACATGTGCAAGTTTTACTGAATCCACCTTGTCATGAAAGCTTTGTGCTTGTCACCAAAGTGAGGGAATACAGACAACTGACACATGGTGATGAACGCATTTTATTGTAATATTCTTTTACTGTTTCTTTACTGTATTTTATTAAAATAATAATGTACTGTAGAAATTAATTCTTTTTTTTTATCTCTCATTTTAGGCCTGTAGGTTCAACTCCTGAGCAACAATCCAAGCAGCTACCTCAACCACATAAGTGGTAAAATTAAAAACAAATAAAATTGTGTGTGTTAAGAATAGAGAAAAGTGCAATGCAGCAGCCAACAGCTCTGGTTGGAGGGCCACTATGAAAGGATTAGACAACGCAAACAGAGCAGATTCTACATGCAGCTATGTTTCTTTTCTGGCAGACTCAGCAGTTTGTCATTGCTGTCCAAAAGGTGAATATGCTAGTTTAACAGTTGATGGTTTCTGAGTATTTTAATAGCCCTTTAAGTATGAGACTAAAAATATGTTTGTTTGTTTTTCTGATTATTATGTACTTTCATTTACTCAAAAACAGATTGAAATAACAGTATAGGGTAGAATTAGACAACATTATTTATTTCAAGTATAGCTTTTCAACTGGCATTACACTGAACATGTAATAATTTGTAGCCCGCAGCTTCATGCAAAGTCTTGTGCTACACTGAAGTAAAAGCGACACAAAGTCAAACTGAAACTTCATATTTTCATGGACTATTCAACATCAGACTCAAATCTAATATCTCACACATATCCATGTTATCTATGGTGTATTAGTTACATTGTCTATGTTGGTAAATACCAAATAACAGGCTACAAATGTGCACCCCATGCTATTCATGTTAGCACATAAATCAATATATTAGTCACTTAAAATATGAAAAGTGGATAATCGTCTCCTCGACCCCTACTGATGAATGGTATCTGGTGATGCCACCTCGGTTCAATGTCAAATCTTAGTCCAGACTCTATCCTTGTGTAGTTCCTGGTTGGTGGAATGAGTTGCCCACCTCCCTCAATGTGTTTAAGGGGCGTTTGAAGACCCTCTTATTGAGTCAATTTCTGTCTAACTGAGGTTTTCTTAAATCTAGGACTTGCATTTTGTTCTGAGTTCTTCACTTGTGAAGATAAGTTTTGTACCCTTGTCCTGTCACGCTTTTTCCCCCACAGTTTCCCACACTGATGCTCACTCGATTATGTTTTTTGTAAGTCACTTTAGCTAAGCAAATAAATTTAAATGAAAAGTCAAGAATTAAATTTTTCGAAGAGTCTGGTATCTGCTCTATGCAGCTTTTCTAAATAACTCACTTCTTATTGCCTAATATGTTTTATGAATTTTTCACCTTTTAGATAAGTTGTTTGTAAATCTGTCTTGAAATGCCACTGCTGCTCGGTGTCCTTTACAGAACTATAGATGTACATGGTTGCTCTTCAGAAAAAGAAGGACATGAAGTCTTTCATTTTAATTTTCTAACACAATATTGAAAACCCGAAAAACATGTGATTTATATTTTTTAACCTGGATTAAAAAACAGATTATGAACAAACATCTTGACTTTTTTATTTTAATCAGCAAAACTAAAAACAACAAATTAACAATAAAAAATACATATTTTCCAGCAGTCGTACCTTAACACATGCAATCTTCCAACTGCAGTCTTTGTAGCAGTCTGCTAACACAAGTCTGAATAGGCCACTGAAGGGTAAGAACATTGCTTTGTTTAAAAATAAGTAAATAAAAATAAAACAAAGTTTATGACCAATTAATCTGCACAGCAGTGGACACTAACGTAGTTCAAATCCAGTTAGTCAAAACATTTAGGTGTTTTTATTTCTAATTTGTCGTCATCAGCCGCGGCACCGCCTATGTAGTAGTGAAGCAGGACAGACTTTAAAAATCAACAAATAAACAGATATCGCTAGCTAAGCGGAGGTCATGCATGCTCCAAAACGTGGTGAGAGGTAGAGCGACTCAAACGGAGGCTGGTGCGTGAGTGAGGAGGGCCCCACCTGGCTCCCCACTCCTAACGTCACACATTTCCTTCCCCTCGGCCCACAGACTCTGTCTCGTATTTGCGCAAATAAGTTGGTATCCCAAGCAAACTAAGTTGCAAAATCAACTGAAATGTTGAAGCAAATTATAGAATATAAACAGATATCTAAATCTATTAAGTAGTTCTCTTATGAAAAGCGGACAGAAAGACGGACAGACGTTGGATTTTATGTATATAGAGATATACAAATCCAGAGAAGAGTAAGAGTTTTTAATCAAGTGACACTGCAGTGGCTACATTTGTTTGAAATTAAAAAGCCACTGTGATTGTTGCTGGTTGAGACAGATCAAGAGAGCAGCCTTTTAACAAGCAGGGGTCGCTACAGTTGGTTTTTCTAACAGTTTAATAAATCCAACACTCTGACTAAAAACCAAAGTCATAAACACTTAACAGGTCTTAGCTAATTGTCACCTTGTATCCAGCAGGGGGCGCTCATTCCCTGGGAATGAGTTTTTTTTGTGATTGCAGTGTGTTACTTAATCCAAATCTATATAGATATAACATAAAAGACAATACCCCTCCCTATTGATACTGCAGTAAGAAATCATGTAGGAAAAATAACTTAACTTTATTTAATGTCGGCTTATACTGCAGATAGTACAAAGTCGAATTAAGCCAGTGACAAGATCAGGTCCAGGAGTGGGGGCCCGTGGAGTGGAGTCTGTCGGTGTCATCAGTGCAGATGTGGAAGGCATTCTCAGGAACAGGTGATGATGTTTTCCGTCTGTTCAATAACTTCAAATGTGTGACAGGCAATGTTCCAAGGCTTTATACCTTCAGATTAGCATGCAGTTCCAAACAAGGCAATGATGCTTAAACAAAGATATAATACTTTGCTGACTTAACAGACAGAAAGAGCACAGTGTCCATTTGTTCTAGTCTGTGTTTTGTCATACTGCATACAGTACATGGCAATTCTAGTGTGCTTAACTTGGCTATGTGTCTGCTGTACCACATGAGAGTAACAAAATCAGGTTTTTATAAGATAGATTTGCACAGAGCACAGTGGCATATTAAACTTATGCTTACACACCTAAGATTTATTCTGTAGTTTTTTAATAACCAGTTGTTGTATTGAAAGTGTGGTTCTTCTGGTCAGTGTTGCATAAAGTACCTAACAATCACACTTGAGTAAAAGTAGACATACCTTTTTAGACAATGACTCAATTAAATGTTGCCCAAGTTTAAAAACATCCAAAATATGTGTTGTGATACACATGCGATTAGGAGTCAATTTAAGGGCTTAAGTAACAGTAATACTGTACAATACAGTACAATACTATTTATTTTTATATAGCCCAAAATCACATAAGAAGTGCCGCAATGGGCTTTAACAGGCTCTGCCTCTTGACAGTCCCCCAGCCTTGACTCTTTAAGAAGACAAGAAAAAACTCCCAAAAAAACTATTGTAGGGAAAAATGGAAGAAACTTTGGGAAAGGCAGTTCAAAGAGAGAACCCTTTCCAGGTAGGTTGGGCATGCAGTAGGTGTGAAAAGGAAGGGGGTCAATAGAGTATAATACACAGAACATAACAAATCCTCAATGCAGTATACAAATAAAAATTTTAGAAGTCTTGAGCAGAATTTAACAGTAGATGATATCACATAATATGATTTGGATTTGTTTAGAGTCCTGGAGACCTCATCCATCAAGCTGCCTCCCCCATTTGGCCATTCCACAGTTGAAACAGCACTGGGCCAGTCAATCCGATAAAAGGACCCCTCTTTCACAATTCCTGTGATCCTCCATCAGGGATGACTTTACCTTAGGCAGGCAAACAACTTGGCAGGTGGGCGTGGCACCAAGTGCCGCATTTGAGTACAGAGAAGAGAAATAGAATAGGTGAGGATTAGTATCCAGTTATAACTCTCATGTTACTTATGTTTTAGTGCTAATGACTAACAACAGAGATGCAGTCTGTACAGATAATCAGCAGCTCTAATCAGGATATGCTCAACTGAAGAAGTGAGTCTTCAGGTGGGATTTTAAAGCTGAGACCGAAGGGGCTCTCTTATAGTAGCAGACAGACCATTCCACAGTTTAGGGGCCCTGTAACTAAAACCTCGACCTCCCACTGTTATTTAATTAATCCTTGGAATCATAAGCAGACCGACATCTTCAGATCTTAATGTATGGTTTGTCAGGTTTGTAAGTCATGATAAGTTCAGACAAGTAACCGGACCTTGGCCATTTAATGCTTTATATGTTAAAAGGAGGATTTTGAAATCTGCCCTAAACTTAACCGGGAGCCAGTGTAAGGATTTAAGAACTGGAGTTATGTGTTCATATTTTCTTGTTCTTGTAATAATTCTTGCAGCAGCATTTTGGATTAACTGGAGGCTGTATAGAGAACAGTTTGAACATCCAGTGAACACCGCATTGCAGTAGTCAATCCTACTAGAGATAAATGCATGAATTAATTTCTCAGAATCCTGTTTATTTAGAAAAGCCTTAATTTCCTAACATTTTTAAGATGGAAGAAACATGTTTTGGACAACTTTGTAATATGCTTTAAATGACATGCTAGAGTCAAAGATAACTCCTAGATTGCGGGCTGATTCAGTAAAATTAATGGGATTCCAACTGAGTTAAATGATGACAAAATATTGCTGTGATCAGCGTCATTCCCTCCAACAATTAACATCTCTGTTTTATCTGTATTTAAAGACAAGTAGTTCTCATTCATCCACTCCTTTAATTCACTAACACAACTAATTAAAGACAACATCGGAGAAACTTCATTTGATTTAAATGAAAGGTATAACTGGGTGTCATCTGCATACAGTGAAAATTAACATTATGTTTCCTAATGAGAGATCCCAGTGGAAGCATGTAAAGTGAAAACAGTAAAGGTCCCAGTACTGAGCCCTGTGGGACACCATATTGAACTTCTGTGTATAATGATGGAGTACTGTCAGCACATTTCTGTACATATTGGAATCGATTTGATAAATAAGAACTAAACCAAGCGAGCAGGCCTGTAAGCCCAACATCATTTTCTAGCCTGTGCAGTAAAATAGAATGGTCAATGGTGTCAAATGCTGCACTTAAGTCCAACAACATAATTACAGTGGAGTTTCCTTCATCAGAGGATATCAGAATGTCATTTACAACCCGTGTTAGTGCTGTTTCTGTACTGTGACCAGTGCGGACACTTCTCAAATAAATTGTAATGTGTAAGGTGTGACTGAAGCTGACTGGGACTACTTTTCTAGTATTTTAGAGAGAAAGGTAAATTTGAAATAGGCCTATAATTATTTAGTATGTGTGGGTCTAGGTCTGACTTTTTAAGTAATGGTTTAATGACTGACACTTTTAGTGCATCAGGTACTGTGCCATGCAATAATGAACTATTGATAATTTTAGAATAGGGCTGCAAGAACATCCATTGCACTTTTACTAGTTTTGTTGGCACTGGATCTAGGGAACAAGTAGTGGGCTTCATTTTAGAAATTAAAGTTAAGACTTCCTGCTCAGTTACAGGATTAAAATTACTAAAGTGCTGAATGCAATGTGAGACAGGGTCTGCTAAGCTAGTATTTGGTTTGTACTGTGATGCTGAGATCTGGGATCTTATATTTTTAATTTTCTCATTGAAGAAGTTCATAAAGTCTGTACTGCTAATATCTGTTGGTATTTTGCACTGTTGATCTGAATTCCCATTTGTTAATTTAGCCACTGTTCTAAACAGTACCCAGGATTTTTATTATTGCTATCTATTAATGTAGAATAGTATTCTGAGCGAGCTTTAAAGAGGGCTTTTTATATTTTTAACACTCTCTGTCCATGCAATTTGAAAGACATGTAGCTTTGTTGTTCTCCATCTGCTCCAGTTTTCACACTCTAATTTAAGAGCTCGAGTGTTTTCATTAAACCAGGGAGAGTTTCTATGTGCTTTGATCACTTTTGTTTTAAAGGGAGCCACTGTGTCCAGAGCATCTCTCAAGGTCACATTATAATGTGATGTTAGCTGATCTAAATTGTTTTCCACATTTACATTTGATGTTAACTGATCTAAATGGTTTTCCACAATTACACTCGACTTACTCAAGGTATCTATAAATTTTGAAGCAGAATTACAATCTAGATGTCGCACTGTCTTTGTTTTAATCTGTGAGTGTTGGCAATGCAGAACTAAATCAAATGTAATTAAGAAGTGATCGGAAATAACTTCATTTAATGGAGTAATATTTAAATTTTGAATTTCAACTTTGTAAGTTATAATTAAATCTAATGTGTGGTTATGATTATGAGTTGGACCTTTGACAATCTGACAAAATCCTACTGAATTTAACAAATAAGTAAAACATTTGCTAAAAGTGTCAGTTTCCACATCAATGTGTACATTAAAATCCCCATCAATACTACGTGATCATAATTTATAGCCAAATCAGATAGAAGGTTGCTAAATTCAGTCATGAACAATGAATATGGCCCTGGTGGTCTGTAGACTAGCACTATAATTGTGTTGGAATCTGTTTTAATATTTAAAATGAATGCCTCAAAGGATGTAAAGTTGCCTAAATTTTTAGATGTCATTTGCATTTTGTTACAACGAATTATTCCATGGCCTCCTCCTCGACCAGAATCTCTAGACTTATGAAGGAACGAGCATCCATCTTGTAACGCCTCAGCTAGGGGAACATTGTCAGATTTACTACGCTAGGTTTCAGTGAGAAGTCACAGATCAGATTTTGTAATTATATTAATTATATTAATTATATTAATTTCTAATTATACAGCTTATTTTTTGGTTATCAAATACCCTTAACGCGCACACGTACTGGTCCCGGGACATAACAGCGTTTTAAAAACGTTACAGTAATGTGTGCATGCCCATCTGCCATGCATCTCGACATACTACCCATCAAATGAAACTTCAAAGTCTCGTCTTACCGATGATATAAACCATTTTGACACACAACAACCACAGCACTGACACTGAAGCCTTTTTTACAGAGAAGTACATACTTTTGAGAGTTGACTTTCCCTATCTTTGAAGACCCCCTGCAAGTCAAACATCAATATTTCCGAGCAGTATTGATCCCATTCTGTCCGTAAGGCTCCAGCGAATATAATCCAGTAAAACGATTTAGGTCCAAAACACACGATATATCCTCAAAGGGACAAAAACTCCAGAAAACGTTTCATAACTTGAGACTAGCTACGTAATTTTTTTTCATTTCTATTGATCATATCAGACGTAATTTGTTTCTGTCGGCGATAACCATGCTACCGCATGTAACATGGAAGTGTTAGCTTCTGATCGACACCTAAGTTGGCCAATTACGACGGGTCTGGGGTTGACTGGCACCTCGTATAGCCAACGAGTGTCACAGCTGAACGATGACGTACAACTTCAAACCCTGGTAGAATCTACCAGTTTGATTGGACACTGTGACTGACACTCAAAACTTACAGCCAATGAGCAGCCGAGCATTTTGATATGTAACTTGCCATACTAACTTGTAAACAAAACGATCAGAGCTGCACGAAGGTGGCATTTGTGCCAGTCTGCAGAGTTGGTGCGTGGTTGTTTATTGTGATTTCGCCAAGTTTTTTCGCATTTTAAATATGAATAAAAGTAGAAGTTTAAACGTAAATACACTCTCGATTAAATAATAGATGCATGTACGCGGCGTGAAAGTAATCAATCGGCCCAGGAGAGGTCTAATGGCAGAGAGCGACATGTGCTACGCCCTTGTGCTTTCTGCTTGCTAGTGATTGCTACCATCAAGTGGCACATGGAAAAACGCTGAGCTGTGTTGTAACAGTTTGTAAAAGAAATGTATATAGTTTGTGTGCATTTTATAAAAAAAAGTAAAAATAAAAATATAAATATATTTTTGGCCCATAAGACTTGTATTGACTATTTTTACATAGAAATGTGTATTTTTTATTGTTTTTATTATTTTTATAACTAATAGAGTGACACTGTGTGTAGATATAGATTCCTTTAGGTGTAAGCTTTCAGTAGAGCCCTCATTGATATCTGTGGGTTGAAGCATTCAAAAGTTATTACACTTTTTCCATACGTTCCAAAATGTGGATAATGGTCCCTCTAAAAAGCCCCTGGGCATGCCCACATAAAAACTGGTGTAAAAATGTCATTTTTACAGGTATTCTTTTCAAATTTGAAATGTGAGTAGTCAACAAGTTATTCTGTTGGTACATAGTGTGTTTCTGTCCCCACCTACCTACTGCAGCTTTATTTTCCTTTATTTTCATAAAAAAACTTAGGCGAGAACAAAAAAATTCATTTTTTTTGTGAGTTCTAATGTGCATAACTTTTGATCAGTCACACCTACAGTGATTCTGACTACTAAGGGTGAAACTAGAGAATGTTACCTTTACAAAGAGACCAAACATGTGTTTATGCTCCAGATAGTTCAATAACAGCAATGATTCTAATTTGGAGAGGTCGAATTACAAGCGATTTAGCAAAAATGACCCCACTTAATTAAGGTTTGTATCAAGACTAAATTTACTGGATGCCCCAGTATAGGGATTATGGGTAACAGCTTCAGGATAGTAACAGGTGGGATAAACAACAGCCTGTGATTTTTGCTGCCACATTTTGGGATACTACATAAGATCTCCTCCAGTTAGGATGAAGACCATCTCTTTTGAAAAATCCAGGCCTTTCCCAAAAATCATCCCAATTGTTCACAAACGCTATGCTTTTATTTACACACCAGGTTTCTAGCCAGCAGTGAAGGAAATGCAATCTACTATAAATCACATCCCCTCTATATAATCTTGGTAAGGGGCCAGATACAACCTAAATTCCAACATTTTCTTTTAGCTTTAGTGCACAGAGAGATGAAGTTCCTCTTTAATACCTCAGATTGCTGTAAATAAATATCATTAGTGCCGACATGCAGCAATAAGGTAGATACTTCATTGTCGGTGACACGGTCCAATGCGGCCTCTAAGTCAGAAATCTTGGCCCCTGCGAGACATATAACATTAACTCCTGGTTTAACATAGTTTGGAATTATAACATTCCGCACTATGGAATCGCAAATTATGAGCAATTTCTTATTCTCAGTTTCCACAGGTGCGCTGCAGAGTGCTGAGAATCTGTTCTGGGTCTGAATTGGTGACCTGGGTGCCGAGGGACTAAATTTTCTCTTCTTAAACCCCTATCTAACTGTTACCCACTCGCCCTGTGGCTGAATTGGCGCTGCTGACTTTGGCTGTGCACTGAGTACACCTGGAGAGACTGAAGCCAAATCAGAAGTAACTGAATTGTCTAAACAAACCGAGTCGATTCAATTTTCAGTTTGCCTAATTCTATCAGGTTCCTCCAATTCGTGTATTTCCTGACCAACTCTAAATTAACTAAACACTTTTGGCAGGTGAAGCTGTCTACACTGTCGGGCGGAAAACCCGAACTGTACATGCTGCAGGACACACAACATTTAAACGTGCCCTCAATGGGCAGAGAGCAGATAGAACTTACGTTTAGAGTTGATTTGATGTGTGGTGCTTGCATGTGGAAGATTTTGCTGTGAACAGACAACATGCGGTCAAAGGAGCTCTCCATGCAGGTGAAAGAAGCGATCCTTAAGCTGCGAAAACAGGAAAAAACCATCCGAGAAATTGCTACAATATTATGAATGGCAAAATCTACAGTTTGGTACATCCTAAAAAAGAAAGCAAGCACTGGTGAACTCAGCAATGCAAAAAGACCTGGACGTCCACAGAAGACAACAGTGGTTGATGATCACAGAATCATTTCCATGGTGAAGAGAAACTCCTTCACAACAGCCAACCAAGTGAACAACACTCTCTAGGGGGTTGGCGTATGGATATCCAAGTCTACCATAAAAGAGAAGACTGCATGAAAGTAAATACAGAGGGTGCACTGCAAGGTGCAAGCCACTCATAAGCCTCAAGAATAGAAAGGCTAGATTGACCTTTGCTAAAGAACATCTAAAAAAGCCAGCACAGTTCTGGAAAAACATTCTTTGGACAGATGAAACCAAGATCAACCTCTACCAGAATGATGGCAAGAAAAAAGTATGGAGAAGGCGTGGAACTGCTCATTATCCAAAACATACCACATCATCTGTAAAACACGGTGGAGGCAGTGTGATGGCTTGAACGAGCATGGCTGCCTGTGGCACTGGGACACTAGTGTTTACTGATGATGTGACACAGGACAGAAGCAGCCAAATTAATTCTGAGGTTTTCAATGACATACTGTCTGCTCAAATCCAGCTAAATGCAGTCAAATTGATTCGGCGGCGTTTCATGATACAGATGGACAATGACCCAAAACATATAGCCAAAGCAACCCAGGAGTTTATTAAAGCAAAGAAGTGGAAAATTCTTGAATGGCCAAGTCAGTGACCTGATCTTAACTCAAATGAGCATGCATTTCACTTGTTGAAGACTAAACTTCGGACAGAAAGGCCCACAAACAAACAGCAACTGAAAGCCGCTGCAGTAAAGGCCTGGCAGAGCATTAAAAAGGAGGAAACCCAGCATCTGGTGATGGCCGTGAGTTCAAGACTTCAGGCTGTCATTGCTAGCAAAGGGTTTTCAACCAAGTATTAGAAATGAACATTTTATTTCCAGTTATTTAATTTGTCCAATTAATTTTGAGCCCCTGAAATGAAGGGATTGTGTTAAAAAAATACTTTAGTTGCCTCACATTTTTATGCAATCATTTTGTTCAACCCACTGAATTAAAGCTGAAAGTTTGCACTTCAACTGAATCTGAGTTGTTTCATTTAAAATTCATTGTGGTAAAGTACAGAACCAAAATTAGAAAAAAGTTGTGTCTGTCCAAATATTTATGGACCCTACTGTACCTCTCTAGTTTGTTTGAAAGAAGATGCCAGGTAGAAATCTTACCATCCACTTTAACATAGTTCCACTGATAAGTAAACCAGCAGGATTGATTATACGCTGGCTCGCCACAGATATGAGGGGCATCTGGTCATGAGTGCACTGGTGACACTATAATGAACGTTATTCTTAAAGCTAAACAGAGTCAGCTGTGCTTTCTAAGAGTGCTAAAGGCAAAAGCTAAAACTTAACAAGGACAGAAGTCATTCAATATAATCAATACATAATCAATTTGTGAAAATCATATTTATCACAAAAAAAAAAACTTTCACGCATTGAGATTACTTCTATCATAAATCAACACTTATGTAAAGAAAAGGTGTGTCCTGCTTTAGGAAGGAAGATCTTGTGTTGAATGAAAGATCACAGTAGTTATGATCAGTAACAGCAGGTGCCTGCTTTAAGTAGCACAACTGGGAAGTGGGGAAGGGAAGCATCAGATGTATAAGGAAAACAGCCTTCATTTATTATATTTACAGAAATACAGTAATTTATCCAGATATGCTTATCCAGCTGCTCCTTTTTGCCAGTACTCAAGTGGAGTGTCATGTCGACCTCATTTATACCAATAGTAATATGCCTGTATAATGCCTTATTGTGACTGTAACTGACAAATAGGTTTTTTCTTTTTAATTTTCTCCCTTTTTACTCACGCAAGAGTCTATCTATCTATCTATCTATCTATCTATCTATCTATCTATCTATCTATCTATCTATCTATCTATCTATCTATCTATCTATCTATCTTTTGACAGCCCCTCAGCCTTGACTCTCTAAGAAGGACACCACCACATAACAAACCAACTCAGATCCCAGATTAGGACTGAGTACAGCCATGCAATGGGTGACACCTCAGCACCACACTAGTTCAGATGGAATGAAACAGTGGGTGGTTTTTGATGGTGGCCAGAATGTCAGTTCTGTCACCAACTCCCAGGGTTTTCCCTGTAGGCTGGAGGGCATACATGCAGGGCTAGATGCAGATTAACGCCATACCCAGGATGGAGTAATTTCAGGTTAATAGCCTTGGTCAAGGGCCCAACAGGGTAGACTCACTTTTGGTGTTTATGGGATTCAAACTGGCAACCTTCCTATTGCCAGTGCAAATCCCTAGCCTCGGAACCACCACTTCGCCCTGAAGAAAAAAAAACCCTGTAGGATTAAATAAATGGAAGAAACCTTGGGAATGGCAGTTCAATGAGAGACCCCTTTCTAGTAAGGTTGGGCATGCAGTAGGTGTCAAACAAAGGGGCCAATACAATACACAGAACAGATTTAAATAGAGTATAATAGTGCAATAGAAATATTACAAGTACAGAGCAGAATTCAGCAGCAGATGATATGAAATAATAAAATTTGCATTTGTTCAGAATTTATCTATCTATCTATCTATCTATCTATCTATCTATCTATCTATCTATCTATCTATCTATCTATCTATCTATCTATCTATCTATCTGTCTGTCTGTCTGAGATGATGAAGTGTATTTTCACCTCCACAGTAACATTAACAGTGGGGCTGCAGACCTTTTTTCTCTTGCTAACAAACAAGTCCTGAGGCTCCCACCAAATTTTTATGCAGCACATGATTTTATTCACATTACATTTGGAAATCAACAGTACAAATCAAGTACAAATTTGAAAATCACTGAATACTAACTGTAGAATGTTTACTGAGGGGTGTCTTATGCATGTATTGTGTTGATGAACAAATTGGCTTTAAGAAATTTAACATGAATTGTCTCTTGGCCTCTCTGACATGATCAAGATGTGGAAGAATAGAAGTTTTATTATTACAATACACAAGATGCAAAATACGCTCATCAGTTTGATGCAGATTCTACATGGCCATGATTCCATGCCAAAGAACAGGGTGCCTTGTGTAGTTCTTTCATGGTATTTCTCAAAAGTATTTTTTCAGTAGTCAGTACTTCATAGATAAATTTTCTTTGCTTGGGCATCATTCCATGTGAAAATAACACCTATGGGACCAACAGGCCTTGATTTTTGTGTCAGTACTTCATTTAGACTGGGAAGGACCTACACTTTTCCCTTTGAGGCAAAGGAGATCCTCGACCAAGCAACTCACTAACGTGGCATCAGACTGTGCGTATGTTAGTGACATCATAGCATTACTGTTCCTAAAGATCAAGTGACGTGTAAGTGAAACACATCTTGAACCAGCATTGTAAAAGATCTGTGCTTCAAAAACTCTAGAAGGTGTTGAAATGTCAGTGTTGAGCATCCACTCCTACAGAGGAGAAGGACAATGCTTGCTTGGAAAGGAGAAGAGGAGAATTGCTTATACTGAAACAGCCTATGTGAAGATACTGTGTTTAATAAAAATAAGCATTTTGAACCTGAGACTTTTGTCTTTGTAGTTGTGCTTTTTGTGTGGGTTTCTAAGACACCAGCTACAGATCACATAAACCATCTCATCATTAAGATCATCATCATGAATATCTTCTACAAACAATTTGTGTGTCTCTGACTTCTGCCTTAGAGAGAAGAAAATACCTGCAGTGCCACTGCAAACACCTCTGTGGTGAAATATGGGTTGGAGATGGTGGCACTGACAAAAACACAGAAGACAAAGCTGGTGGTGTCAGAGTTAAAGAAGTTAAGATTTGCATTGGGTGTGATGAGGATGGATAGAATTACAAATGAGGACATTAGAGGGTCAGCTCAAGTTGGACGGTTGGGAGACAAAGTCAGAGATGTGAGATTGTGTTGGTTTGGACATGTGCAGAGGAGAGATGCTAAGTATATTGGGAAAATGATGTTAAGGACAGAGCTGCCAGGGAAGAGGAAAAGATGAAGGCCTAAGAGAAAGTTTATGGATGTGGTGAGAGAGGACATGCAGGTGGTGTGGGGTGACAGAGCATCCCCTAATAGGTAAAGACAAAAGATGAAGAATTATTCATAATCCATGTTCAAGTTACATACGCATTATCCCAGTCACTAGCACATTTAATATTTCCTTTCCCTTAACAACAATCCTCTTTAATAAAACCCCTGTGTGCGTCCAGGTGTCCATGTGTGTGTGTCTTCTGGTGAAGTGCGCATGCGCGGGGCCGTATCGCACCATGCCCCGCCCATGTGAAAGGCATCGTGGATGTGCACACACTGGAAGCTGGGCACACAGTGAATGGCCTAGCCATGACCGTGCATGATAACCAAATAAAGGACATCATTGCTGGGGAGAGTGCTGATTGGGTAGTCGCGACCGCGCACATAAAATCTGTTGCTGGGGAGATGCCACACATACAATAATTAGCTGCACGCCACTACAGATTAAAATACTTGCTGGGGCGACTCCACAGGCACGATTATAAGCAGCATACCACACATTACATCAGTTGCTGGGGACACTCTGCTGATTGCCCACTGTTGTGACAGAAAATTAAAGTCATATTACGGACATCAAAGCCAGTATTACTGTCAGAGAAAATTACAGGCATTTTACGGAAATACAAACCAGTATTACTGCAAGAGGAAATTAAAAGCACACAATACAGTGACGCATATTACAGCCACATACAAGCCAGTATTACTGTAAGAGAAAATATTACGGACATATCTACTAACAACACATCCACCGAAAAAAAAAAGGACACGTCAAGTAGGACAAAACACACAGACAATCAAATCCTATATAAGCAACATCTACTGGAAGAACATTCAGCTCAACAAGTAAGCATCAACAAAAGAAAGGCTGAAAGACAAAGAAAAATACGAGCAAACAGATCGATTGAAGAAAAAGAAAATGAGCATCAGAAAAACACTAAAAGAGAAAGACTCAGAAGAATAAACCTTAGAAAAAGTGGCCATTTACTTGCCAGAACCAGTATTCAGCCACGGTCAGTTATATGTTGCATTATCAAGATTTAGAAGTTTTCCAGATGTTGTTGTCAAGGTTGTAGATGGTCCTGAACAAGGCAAACTGTTGCCAAACTCAGACAGAATATTTACAAGAAATGTTGTCTATAATGAAATTTTATAGAAACATTTCATGAGGTAAAAAATAGAAGATTTTTCCTAAATATCTTCTTCAGATATTGTGTATAACAGATTGTTACAAAGTTTTACACTAAGGCAATATTAATTATACTTACTGTATTGTCATATACGTTTCTATTTTATTTTTATTATTATTTTACTTTAGCCTTCTTGCAAAAATATTTTTGACAAAAAAAAATTAAGACAACAAACAGAATGAGGTCAAGGTCCCTTGCCGTTTAATATAGACTGTTCCTACTAATGTTTATGCACTACTGTTCTGGCGCCGTTATTGTAACGGGCTTAATGTCTAGTATTGTAATTATAATACAAGTGCCAATTCAAACTCCCAAACCTGCAGTCTACCTATTGCTGTTATTAGCTTTAGCCAGTGCCTTATGGTAGTGATGGTCAGGTTCAAGCAGGATTCAAATTTTTATTCCCACCAACCTCTGCTTCTTAATTGAACTCCTGTCTTAATTAAAAAAAAATACTTCCCAGTTTCTGTGTTTTGATGCCAACCCAGAAACTGCAGAACTTGGCTTTATTTGAAGTAGCAATTATTTACATATGATACATGATACATTTTGGTGGTTTTTACGATTTATTTAAGATTTTCATAAACATAATTTTCATTCCAGTTTTTCACTATTCTCATTTTTTGCAAATGACCACGCCAGAGAAAATAATACTCAGGTTATGTCAGATTTTGACCATTCAGTGTTATTTAGAACTACTGTCTGTCAAACCCTTTGTCAATTGTCATGATTGGGATGCAATTAAGGAAGAAAAAATAAAACAGAATAAACAAAAATCATTAAATATGCCAGTAAGGTCAAATAACATATATAGCCTATGTCCAGTTCTCCTTTGAAGGTAATGGCCTGACATCTAACTCCGCCTCATCCCATTCTACATCTTATCACAACTTGAATCAACAAAACAGAAACATTTAAATTCAACAAAATTCAACACAAGACCAGAGGTCTTTATTCTACATATGTTTAAAAGTGAAAGCAAATGCTCAAAAAACTGGAGTGTTGAAACAAATCACATGCCTGTCTCAGTATGGCTGCTGAGACAGAGTTGTTTTCATCGTGATCTTCTCATCATGGCCAGATTGTGAGAGAGAGAGGTATAAGGAGGTGACCAACTTTATACCAGTAGTACAAAATGGCTTCAGATTGAAAAATAATTGTAAACAGCCATACTTCAGACCAAAAGAATTACTTTGTTGGAGAAAACATTGTATTTACTGTTGGCTCTAATTCTTAGTTTAGTACCATTGTTAAAAAATCCCTCTGTTTCAAGGTAACATTCTATATCCTCATATTGATACCATCACAGGCTTCTGGGCATACAACACTTCATTCAGATTTTCATAAAAGTGAAATACAGTACATGCAGTACATTCTTGCATCACACTGATGTCTTCTGTGGGCAGTAGTTTAAACAAATTACAGTTACAGGCTGGTCCATACCAAGCTGAAGTGATGTGCTATGAGATGTTGGCTCCATGTTTTCCTTTCTACCACAATGTCATCCAACTTCTTGGAACGGCCTTTGCTCAATTATAGACCAGCCACAGTGAAAATTATTAATCATCAAAAGTGGAAAGAGCACAAAACAATTCAACCACAAGTACGGTATTGTTACTTAGACTTAGTAAATGTATCTGACATGTCAACTACTCAGGTAAAAGTAAAAGATGTCCTCAGAAAAAATTTGTCAGGTAAAAGAACAATTTAGCTATTGTAGAAAAAAATAATAAATTAGTAATATCCTCAAATGTACATGCCATGCTTTGGAAAGCATAAACAAAATATACATAGGAAAACAATAGATTTATTTAGCAGAAGACTTATCAATGACATGCATAAAATAAGGGGTATAATATAGGTGTATAAATAAGGTGTATAATTAGACCAAGGGATAAAACCAGACCCTCCACCACGGGCGTATGTAATAGAAATTTACTTCAAATTAAAACCAAAAATATATCACCAGTTTAGAAAGAAGCATGCAGTTTTAAATGCTGCTTATTCACTCTCTTGGCAGTAAAGCCTTAATGATATTATCCATCCATCCATTATCCAGCCTGCTATATCCTAACTACTGGGTCACGGGGGTCTGCTGGAGCCACTGTGCCGCCCTAAATGATATTATATTACATACAAAATCTGATCTGTGTCTTCTCATGAAACCTGGCTTAGTAAATGTGACACTGTTCCCCTAGCTGAGGCGTCACCAGATGGATACTCATTCCTTCATAAGTCTAGAGATTCTGGTCGAGGAGGAGGCCTTGGAATAATTCATTGTAACAAAATGCAAATCACTCCTAAAAATTTAGGCAACTTTACATCCTTTGAGGCATTCATTTTAAATATTAAAACAGATTCCAACACAATTATAGTGCTAGTCTACAGACCACCAGGGCCATATTCATTGTTCATGACTGAATTTAGCAACCTTCTGTCTGATTTGGCTATAAATTATGATCACGTAGTACTGATGGGGATTTTAATGTACACATTGATGTGGAAACTGACACTTTTAGCAAATGTTTTACTTATTTGTTAAATTCAGTAGGATTTTGTCAGATTGTCAAAGGTCCAACTCATAATCATAACCACACATTAGATTTAATTATAACTTACAAAGTTGAAATTCAAAATTTAAATATTACTCCATTAAATGTAGTTATTTCCGATCACTACTTAATTACATTTGATTTAGTTCTGCCCATGCCAACGCACTCACAGATTAAAACAAAGACAGTGCGACATCTAGATTGTAATTCTGCTTCAAAATTTATAGATACCTTGAGTAAGTCGAGTGTAATTGTGGAAAACCATTTAGATCAGTTAACATCAAATGTAAACGTGGAAAACAATTTAGATCAGCTAACATCACATTATAATGTGACCTTGAGAGATGCTCTGGACACAGTGGCTCCCCTAAAACAAAAGTGATCAAAGCACATAGAAACTCTCCCTGGTTTAATGAAAACACTCGAGCTCTTAAATTAGAGTGTCGAAAACTGGAGCGCAGATGGAGAACAACAAAGCTACATGTCTTTCAAATTGCATGGACAGAGAGTGTTAAAAATATAAAAAGCCCTCTTTTTAAAGCTCGCTCAGAATACTATTCTACAATAATAGATACCAATAATAAAAATTCTAAATGGAACAAATGGAATTCAGATCAACAGTGCAAAATACCAACAGATATTAGCAGTACAGACTTTATGAACTTCTTCAATGAGAAAATTAAAAATATAAGATCCCAGATCTCAGCATCACAGTACAAATACTAGCTTAGCAGACCCTGCCTCACATTGCATTCAGCACTTTAGTAATTTTAATCCTGTAACTGAGCAGGAAGTCTTAACTTTAATTTCTAAAATGAAGCCCACTACTTGTTCCCTAGATCCAGTGCCAACAAAACTAGTAAAAAGTGCAATGGATGTTCTTGCAGCCTATTCTAACATTATCAATAGTTCATTATTGCATGGCACAGTACCTGATGCACTAAAAGTGTCAGTCATTAAACCTTTACTTAAAAAGTCAGACCTAGACCCACACATACTAAATAATTATAGGCCTATTTCAAATTTACCATTTCTCTCTAAAATACTAGAAAAAGTAGTCGCCAGTCAGCTTCAGTCACACCTTACGCATTACAATTTATTTGAGAAATTCCAGTCTGGTTTCTGCACTGGTCATAGTACAGAAATGGCACTAACACGGGTTGTAAATGACATTCTGATATCCTCTGATGAAGGAAACTCCACTGTAATTATGTTGTTGGACTTAAGTGCAGCATTTGACACCATTGACCATTCTATTTTACTGCACAGGCTAGAAAACGATGTTGGGCTTACAGGCCCGTGCTCGCTTGGTTTAGTTCTTATTTATCAAATCGATTCCAATATGTACAGAAATGTGCTGACAGTACTCCATCATTATACACAGAAGTTCAATATGGTGTCCTGCAGGGCTCAGTACTGGGACCTTTACTGTTTTCACTTTACATGCTTCCACTGGGATCTCTCATTAGGAAACATAATGTTAATTTTCACTGTATGCAGATGACACCCAGTTATACCTTTCATTTAAATCAAATGAAGTTTCTCCGATGTTGTCTTTAATTAGTTGTGTTAGTGAATTAAAGGAATGGATGAATGAGAACTACTTGTCTTTAAATACAGATAAAACAGAGATGTTAATTGTTGGAGGGAATGACGCTGATCACAGCAATATTTTGTCATCATTTAACTCAGTTGGAATCCCAATTAATTTTACTGAATCAGCCCGCAATCTAGGAGTTATCTTTGACTCTAGCATGTCATTTAAAGCACATATTACAAAGTTGTCCAAAACATGTTTCTTCCATCTTAAAAATGTTAGGAAATTAAGGCGCTTTCTAAATAAACAGGATTGTGAGAAATTAATTCATGCATTTATCTCTAGTAGGATTGACTACTGCAATGCGGTGTTCACTGGCTGTTCAAACTGTTCTTTATACAGCCTCCAGTTAATCCAAAATGCTGCTGCAAGAATTATTACAAGAACAAGAAAATATGAACACATAACTCCAGTTCTTAAATCTTACACTGGCTCCCAGTTAAGTTTAGGGCAGATTTCAAAATCCTCCTTTTAACATATAAAGCATTAAATGGCCAAGGTCCGGCTTACTTGTCTGAACTTATCATGACTTACAAACCTGAGTGCACATTAAGATCTCAAGATGCCGGTCTGCTTTTGATTCCAAGGATTAATAAAATAACAGTGGGAGGTCGAGCTTTTAGTTACAGGGTCCCTAAACTGTGGAATGGTCCTGCTACTATAAGAGATGCCCCTTCGGTCTCAGCCTTTAAATCTCGGCTGAAGACTCACTGCTTCAGTTCATCATACCCTGACTAGAGCTGCTGATTAACTGTACCAACTGTGTCTCTGTTGTTAGTCATTAGCACTGAAACATAAGTAACATGAGAGTAAGATTTGAATACTAACCCTCACCTAATCTGTTTCTCTTCTCGGTACTCAAATGTGGCACTTGGTGCCACGGCCCACCTGCCAAGTTGTTTGCCTGCCTATGGTAAAGTCATCCCTGATGAGGATCACAGGAATCATGGGAAAGAGGGTCCTTTCATCGGATTGGCTGGCAAGCAATGTTTCAGCTGTGGAATGGCCAAATGGGGGAGGCAGCTTGATGGCTGAGGTCTCCAGGACTCTAAACAAATCCAAATCATATTATGTGATATCATCTACTGTTAAATTCTGGTCCGTACTTGTATATTTTTTATTTTTATATTGTATTGAGGATTTGTTCTGATCTGTGTATTGTATTGTATTGACCCCTTCTTTTGACACCCACTGCACGCCAACCTACCTGGAAAGGGGTCTCTTTGAACTGCCTTTCCAGGTTTCTTCCATTTTTCCCTAGAAGGGTTTTTTTGGGAGTTTTTCCTTGTCTTCTTAGAGCATCAAGGCTGGGGGGCTGTCAAGAGGCAGGGCCTGTTAAAGCCCATTGCAGCACTCCTTGTGCGATTCTGGGCTATAAATTGTATTGTATTGTATTGTATATACATATATGCTTACAAATATTATCCTGTATATGACAATTCGATTTCAAACTTTCATTTTTTTATACTTCTTGCAGACTCTTGGTAAACAAGTAATCAAAACCATCCTTAAATATCAATTAACAATGTAGTCATCAATTATAAACTTGAGACTGCAAAGGCTTCAGTGGACAGTAAAGAAAACCTTGCAGTTCTGCAGCCAGGAGACTCAAAAAATGAAAGCAGAATTTACATCCCAACATGTTGAGATCCCAATCAGGTTGATATAAGACAAATTGAATCAGCACAGCACCAACGTATAGAAGTACGTTTTTTTTTCTACCAGACAGCCAGAAGTTTCCTGTGGTACCTGAGGCTAATACAAACACACTGTAATTCTGTAATACACTCACAATATCAGATCACTTGCTATATTCTTCTACATGATTTGAAAATATCCTAAATAAATATTCTAACTTGTCAATTGTGGCAGACATATATTCCATTTCTCTTTTAAATTCATGGCAGCAATCCTCCTTTGAGTTCTCCTAAGTAATACGTATATATTTATATTACTCTCATCCCAAAGCTGCAGAGTAGCCTACCAATAAGATTTTTATAGGAAATAACAGGTTGAACCTTAAAACTTCCATAAAGTTATCAAGTCTGTTGATCTCTCAAATGTTGCTCATTCAAGGAAATATGTGGCTCATTAGGAGTAAAGCAGAGCAGATTTGGAGATGTCAGTAACACTAACAAAATGTGTTCATTTACATACACACTGTGTCTTTTTTGTTATGTATTGGAAAATTAATTCTTACTCAGACGAATATCTCTGAATAAAAATAAGGCTCATTTATTTTTAGTACTCCATGCAGTGAACTCCACAATGATAACAAAAACAACAACCAACACAAGATAGTGAAAGAAAAATAGCCTGCAGAAATTAAGCATCAACAGAAAAATGGCACCATCTAGTGGCATGAACTAATACTGGGTAATATATTGTAGTCTTCGTTCTCATAACATTTTCTACTGGTATATTTTGCTGGACTTCTTTCTCATATTCGTAATGTGCCCACCTGCTGCAACCATCACCAGGCACCTGAAAGAATAATTTGTAATATTAAATAATGCAGAATAAATATGCAAAGCAAAAGTCGATTTTTTTAAACTTGAAGTGTTTTAAAGAAGAAATCCAGTTCAGATTGCTTGTGTAAAAATAAAAGCACATATAAGAAGTTAAAACTATTTGTTTTCGTGTGAGAGTTCTAACATATACTTTTTTTTTATTATGATGGCGTCAGAAATTTTCTATTAAGTTAACTTTAGATTCTGATCCTATGATGTTCAAAACATTGAGAAAATTTAACTTATGGTGTCTGCATCTGTGTGTGTGTCTGTGGAATTATATGTACAGTAATAACTTCCAAAAAAACTGACCTGTCTTTTTTAAAGAGGTTGCTTCATGTTTGACTTGTTTCAGGCTCCACGCTTGTTGGTTATGGCCCCATGTCCTTCAAAAATGTTTTGACCTCTGTCCAACAGTAAGTGCAGTAGAAATTATTTTATTATTATGATTTACTTCAGTGTTCTAACAGTGTACAGGCTATTTTTATTCATTCAGAGAAGACAGTTTCTTGAGTTTTCAGTCAAACACTGATTTTTTTTTCTATCAAAATGTAAATCAGCAAAGTGTAAAATTAGTTAATGGCATAATATTGTTGTAATCCTGTTAATAATGATTAATGATAATCCACAACTCATAATTCATATAATAATAATGCAAATATTTGAACATCTCCCGTCAATGCTAAAATTTTAAAACTGCTGGAATCCTGCTGCTTCTGGTTTTGTGGAGTCTGTAACTGCCATGCAGCTCTGTGGTCTTCATACCCTCTCATCTTCAACATTGCTTACTTATTGACAAAGAAATTTGTTAAGAAGAGTGACACAATTTCAAAAGCACATTTACTTCCTGTTCAATAAGACATTTTATTTCAGAAGAACAATCATTTCTGATTGGGTCAATGACAAATATAATACTTATTGACACATTGACTTAATTATGCAAAACTGTTTAGATTGTCAGTATATTAAGAATAATACTTGGAAATGTTTAGTTAAGATAATGTAATACATGCTGGTTGGAAAAGATTCATTAAAGAACTTCCATAAATTAAGTACCTAGTGCTTTTCCATAACGGTAAGAAATTGAAACACAACTTTTAAGTTGTGAGTCCCAGCAACTGAATAAAATGAACAATAAATAAGGAAAGCAAGTGTTGTAGGGTACAAAATCTGTACATTTTGGTATATATTTCCAGTATATTTTGTTCAAGACAACACAACAGATGAACAGAAATCAGGACACATCAAAGCATATCATCTTCCCAGTTGTACCTCACTTTTAAAACAGCTGTTCCAACAAAGAAAGGAAGACATGCTGGTTCCTAAGGCTATTGATTAGTTTATAACCTGGGCATCTGGACCAACAAGGAGCTAACTTATTTTACAGCCTGGGACAGGAAGACATGCCGATACCTTAAATCAACATCAGAAAAGTTTTATTGTTTCAGAAAACAAACAGCAAATTCATTCATTTTATTGACAGCCAGCCAATATCTAACAATCATATTTTATACTAAATATGCCTCATCTGAAGAGCGACATAGGAGGGAGGAAGAAGAAGGGATGAAGATGTCAGGAGAAGGGAACAGAGCGACGTCAGAAGAGGTTGCTGGCAAAGTGCAGCTCTTTCCATCTGATCATCAGGAAAGCATCGCATGAAAAATTACGAGTGCTAGATCAAAAGCCACCTGCGACATTCATCCCTGTCATCTTTAACTTTTTTTAAGCTTTTTCTATAGACTATATATATCCAGACTTTACTATTAGTCATGTTTTCTATTATTCTTTGTTCTACTGGTATTATTATTTCTGTAATAAATACCATGCTGCTTTTAACTTTCTATGCTTTGTCTTAATGCCTAGAGTGATTAAAGTAATAAGGTAGATTTCTTTGAGCACCTGGAGCAGTTGGAGATTTGTCATTACCTCTGTGCTGCGAGGTTTATTAAGGGTGATGGTGAGAGCCCTACCCAAATGTAGGGAACAGTACATAAAGTAAGGCATTCTTTGCTGATAAATGGCCTATAGTCAAGGATGCTGAGCACTTGTATGTTTAAATGTATTCCTAGAGACAAAAACTAATATTTAGGTCTGAGATATCATTAAAACATTATATGTTGTTCGTGCCGATAATAAGTAAGTCTCTTGAAGTGCTGAGAGAGTGACAGACTGTGTTATTCCTAAGGCTCTTGTGTGGTTTAAAGTGCCAGAGGTTAACCAACTGTGTGTTTGTCATTCATAGGGCAATGTTGAATTTCTGTGTGTATGTGTATATCTATGTTTGAATGTGTTAATCTTAAGGTGCAACAGTAGATCAACCCGGTAACGAATCGGATGAGGGTAAGTAGATGGAAAACCCATGATAATACAGCAAGGTCACTAGAATTATATAATATGTATCTTAGGAATCCATTGTGCATCAATATTTACAGAGCACAGGCAAATGTCCTCAACTGGAAACCATATGTGGGATGTGCAGATTAAGAACTGTCATTAAGTTTCAATTAAAGTAAAGTAATGTCCATTTCAATCTGGATAAGCAAGTTACCTTGCCAAAATGCCTAAACTACCCAGTAAACAATGAGGTTGAAACATCTTCACATAGTTGATGTATGGATTTCTGTACACAGCAAATTCTTAATAATGCCATACAACATATTACTACCTTTAAGTTGTAATAATCCATATCAAATTCTTTGTGGGGCAGTGATGAGGTATGTGCCCCACCAAACTGAGTCACATCTCTCATGATTTATGCCGACTGCAGGGCTGGTTATAGAGTACAACACACTGCCCAAATTCGCTGGCTAACTAATGGTTTTCATATTCCACTAAGACTGGATGATCAGTGCCAATATACCATAATGCCGGTTGAAGTTAATGGGAATATATTTTATATATTCGGGTTCTCAACAATAAGGATCCTGTGAGCCGGACCAACCTCGGGAATCGCGGCACATGCCCGTAGTGCCGTAACTGACACTCCCTCACAATGCAGGTAATGTCATTCGACACAAACTCAAACCAGCAGTGCCCAAGGATTCTCCAAAGAGACACAGTACTGAAGGAGTGCAGTCTTCATCTCAGGGTATAATGTCCTGGGTATGACGTTAAACTGCATCCATCAAGCGGTCCTCAAACTTGCAGGGAAATCATAGGGGTTAGTGGCAGGACTGGCACTCCAGCCACCGTAAAAAAAAACTTCATGCAGCTCTGAGATGACAGACAGGACTTTTTTCTGCTGTCTGCAGGAGTAGCTCTGCTGCAACCACCCATAGGAAGGCTGCTCGCATTATGAATGGAATGGGAGAAAGCCCTTGGGAGCCCCAATCCCCAGAAGTGTCAAAACTGTCGGAGAGCCCGGCCGGGACGCCCAGAAGGACCAGAGGAGGGCTTGTGCCTCCTCCAGACAGCAAGGGGGCGATCACCCTGGTTTTATTGGGGGCCACGGGTAGAGGGCTTAGAAGCCCAACCCTGTAGGGGCCCGTGGCCACCGCCAGGCGGCGCCCTGGTGCCTGAGGAACCCTGGAGCCCAGCACTTCCGCCACACCAGGAAGTGCTGGGGGGAAGACGACAGGGGACACCCGGACGGCTTCCGGGTGCGCAGCCGGCACTTCCGCCACACTGGGGTGTGGCCAGGACTGATTGCCGGGAAGCAGCTGGAGCCCATCCGGGTTCCCATATAAGGGGCCGCCTCCCTTCAGTTGATGGCGGAAGTCGGGTGGAAGAAGACAGAGCTAGAGAGAGGACGGGAGGCGGCCAGGAGAAAGGCAGAGGAACTGTATGGCCTGGACTTGGGGGAATCGGTGCTGGAGGCACTGGGGTTTCGTGAGTGTGCACTGAACTTAACTTTGTAAATAATTGTGTAAATAAACAGTTTGTTGGGTGGAACTATGTTGTCCGTCTGTGTGTGTCCGGGCCAGCGTCCACAATATACATATATATACATATACATACATATCTACATATATACATATACACACACACATATATAAACATATATATATACATATACATACATATCTACATAAATACATACACACACACACACATATATATATACACACACACACACTCTTTGGGGTGCGAGCAACTGTGCTGGGGGTGGCAGAATTCATCAAGGAAGAAAAATGAAAAACATTATTTGTGCAAAATCTTTATTTATTTATCCATTCCTAAATAATTAAATGGGCAGGCTATTTCGTATCAGTACAATACGCTGTTTGTTAAAACGGATGACTCCCGCTCTTACGTGCAAGTCTGCGTGGATATTATGAACTATGGTATCTGTTCAAGTTCTATTTAAATTTTAAATAGAAGGAATTTTTATTTAGTTAAC
Source organism: Polypterus senegalus (assembly GCF_016835505.1). Lineage (NCBI taxonomy): Eukaryota > Metazoa > Chordata > Cladistia > Polypteriformes > Polypteridae > Polypterus > Polypterus senegalus. The sequence goes on from NC_053161.1 coordinate 159,165,789, forward strand.
AAAATTCTTTTTTTGTTCTTCAAAGTCACCAAAGCGCCGTGCGAACTCAGTGCGCTCAGTTTATCAGCAAAGTGCGTATTTGAGAACATCGATGTGCCGATTTGGTTCAACATTACTTGGCAACAGGGAAAGTGGGGCAAGTTGCACTGGTGCATTTGTGTCTCCCATAAAAGCAGCTTCACTTGAAATCACTTTGTGATTTTGCACAGGTAAAAACGTCTGCTGAAGTGTCAGATGTTTTGTCTCATAGTACCGTCTTAGATTAAATTCTGTAATTACAGCCACATTAGCTCCACAGATGAGACACACGGGTTTACCGGCAATGTCAGTAAACATATACTCAGCCTCCCATCGCTTTTTAAAGGCTCTATTTTCAGAATCAACTTTTCTCTTCGGCATCGTGTGGGCTAGCTTCGCAATAACTTGCAGCATCATAAGCTACACTTGATTAACGCGGTAAGTGTTCGGCAAGGCAGCTGAAGTGCTGTATTATGAGATCTGTAGTCTATTGTGTTACCACCGCTTCATATCCCCGGGCCATTAATAACAATAATATATAAAATGATCTTGGGCCGGATATAATTACACGCCGGGCCAGACGAGGACCGCGGCCCTTGAGTATGACACATATGGACTAAATAGAACTTGAAAAGATATATTTTTTCGAATGTGATCGCGCAATTCAGATTGAGTTGACGCGCACCACAGTACATCGAGCCCGCGTGCTATTGTGGTTTTGCCTGCGTGCGTCAATAAGTCACCCTCCCCTTGCTCTTACTTTTTTACCGTTCACTTAAAAGTTTCTCTCGCAGTTTTGCTGAGTTTGTGCCAAACACCACCCTGACCATATCATCTTCCTCTGCATAAGCACAGTACTTCACCCGTGACTATTTAGGCACAGTGTTTTTATTGGATTGCCGCTGACGGACGGCCTTATATGGGCAGGCACTAAATTACAAACGCCAGCAGCAGCCTGTCTATGAACTTAATTTGATATAAACTTACGGTTCACGCCGTGCTTTGTTTCCGCATTAGCTGTACTTATGTATATGCTTGTATTTATGAATACGCTTGTATGCATCACTTGCTTCATAATCTTTTTCTGCCTTCTCAATTGTGAAATGGCTTTTTTTTTAGCGCTGTTTGTAGGTCTTCCTTGTTCTCTACGTAGTTACGTAGGAGGCGTGATGATGTCACACGAAACCCCGCCCCCCACGGCCTTCCAGCTGAACTCCATTACATTATATGTAGAAAAACAGCTTTCAGTTATGACCATTACGCATAGAATTTCGAAATGAAACTTGCCCAACTTTTGTAAGTAAGCTGTAAGGAATGAGCCTGCCAAATTTCAGCCCTCCACCTACACGGGAAGTTGGAGAATTAGTGATGAGTCAGTGAGTCAGTGAGTCAGTCAGTCAGTGAGGGCTTTGCCTTTTATTATTATAGATATACACACACAGTATACTTTTTTTTGGCATAGACCTTACTAAAATGTCTAAAATCACATGCACTTTAGCACGACCTTCCTCATTCCCTTCTACATCTTTAACCTCAGTCAATTAGATGGAGGAAAGAAACAGGCAGGAGTTAAGTACACATTTCATTATGTATTTTTGATAAAATACCCAAGAATGTTAAGGAAGCAGAATACAATGTGAATATTGTAAAATCATACTCTTACAGCCTAAGTAGCAGTGCATTCATAGGTGGCTGTTGGCTTTTCTTTGGTCTAGTTTGTTTTGCTACCACATGGCCTTTGATTGGAGTATTGAAACAGGCCACATGCCTGTCTCAATATGGTTACTGAGATAGGGTTGTCATTATCGTGATCTTCTCTTCATTGTCAGACACTGAGAGAGAGAAGCAAAGGCAAGGTGACCAACTTTATACCATTCTTAAGCCAATAGGGTGTCGTAGTACTGAATTGCCTGAAAAGCTAATCAGCCCCTTCCTGACCAGTTAACACTGAAAGTGCCCAGGCACAACTTACCTCCCAGTTGCTTTGTTTAACACTAGAATTACCAAAGCCTACAAAAAAACTCGTAAAACCAGCCGACCTTTAATTCATTCACACCTCTCCGTCAGTGTCTTTTGTGTTGTAAATGTGTCGATAAGCAAAAGCAGCAAGCAGCCTGCTATCCCATCCTCCCCACCACCACAGGAAGGGCAAAAAGCTCTCCCAGCTCAAGCCTTGTTAATCTGGGAGTGAGGTACCTCGAGCTGTAGAGGGTAAAAATTACATCGTTATTTGGAATACATGCATTTCATGTGTGTTCCACATCTACAAAGATCTATGTAAGTGTAGCATGACAGAAATGTTTAATACATACCTAAAATACAAACTTATTTCATGTTTTAATACTAATGACAAAATTTTAACATTAGGTGTATAATGTGTAAAGACTGAAGTCCAAATATCAAAACTTTCACAAAAGGTACCAAAATAACAAAACAAGTGTCCTTTTATTGAAGACTATAACAGAAGAAAAATTCATTGGGTTAGTGTACTTTGTTGTCACGACTTCTTTGGTAGTACAGAGGTAAGAACTACTGACTCATAATCAACATGTTGCACAACTGCTGTTACGGTTCTGCCTTTGTTCAGAAACGGTTTCATAAGCTTTATGACCTTAGTCTCGGAAAGTCTTTCTCCTGTGGGGTGACTGGGATCTTTTCCTGAATAAGATCAAACACAGTTGTGCAGGGTACAACAGGAGCTTCCACCTGCAGCTGAAGTCACTTCAGTACACATGTACTGTGTCAGCATGCCCGTGCCGATCAAACAGAGGAAGCTTTGCAGTCTCTTTGTGACTTTATGCTGTAGGAAGATACGTAAATAAACGAAGGTAAATAACATTCAATCTGGCTTTTATATAAGTAACATATAACACCATCACAAAACATAATCACAAACTGGTCTTTATACGATACCTTGGTGAGCTCTGTTTCGTTGAAGGACAGATGTGGGGCAGACTGACTGGCTGACTGTTGCTGCACCCAAATGGTGCCATCTTTCGCTTTTACGCCTGGTGCAGGTGCGTTGTTCCTATATGTGAATGGACCTTTCTTGTGGGGATGGCCTCTGTTCTCTTTCTCCGATGTAGAACCCTCATCCTCATCTGAGTTCACCTCTGCTATAGCTTGTCTTTATTTGAACACAGCAATGTCAGATCAGGGGAAGCGTAAACGCAACAGAGAGAAGAAAACTGAATAAAAATTAAAAAAAACACTAACCTTTACAAGTACCATACATCAGTTCATCAATACCCCCAAGCCACTAGATGGAGCCATCCCTACAGCAGGGATGGGCCCTGAATTCCAGCAGGGAATCATGGAACTTGGAGTCTTTCATCACAGCCCTGCTGGATAATGTGCGGGCCGCCAGGGGACACTGCAGGGAGGCCCAGGGACTTATATTTTCCATATAACCCAGAGTACATCCTAGTCACGGGGATAGAGGAAATGACGTACTTCCGGGCTGAAGAAAAAAGAGGACTTTTCACCTGACCCAGAAGTGCTGGGGAATCACATGGACTGAGGGATCTGAAGCACTTCTGGGTTAAGAGATATAAAAGGACTGTGGGAAACCCAGCAGGTTGAGCCGAGTTGGGAGGAAGGGTGACTGAGCTGCTGGGAGTGGAGGATTATTGTATTTGTGATTATTATTGTGATTTATTTGAATATAGTGGAGGTGGAGGTGCTTGTGCACATTATTATAATTAATAAAGTCAACATTTGGACTTTTATCTGGTGTCTGGCATCTGGCCTGAGGGTTTAAGGGGACAACAGCATCCCCTATCTGTCACAATCTCTACCCAGGTGAAGAGCCAGGGAGTCATTCTTGACAGTACTCTCTCTTTTTCTTCCCATATAAGTAATGTTTCTCGGTCTGCCTTCTTCCATCTCTGAAAAATTTCTAGACTTCGTCCTGTTCTTACCTAACACAGTACTGAAGTATTGCTTAATGCCCGAGTCACCTCACATATAGATTGCTGTAATGCTATTCTATCTGGCATCCCACAAAAACATGTCCATCGCTTACAACTTCTTCAAAATTCTGCTGCCAGGATAACAACTTGCTGTACGAAATCCACTGAACATATTACACCTATTCTCTCTCAACTTCACTGGCTTCCTGTTGCCGATTTACCGCTACGAGGTTAAAATTTCCCTATGAATACCGAAATTACGCTGGAAAAGTTTCAATCTTTGCCAAATTTACTAGAGATGCACCTGCTAGTATAAATGTGAACTTTGTCTCACCGAGGCCATATTTCAGTCTGGTTGTTTGACTTGAATATAAGTGTAAAAACCAAACATATTTATGCTCACCACCAGGGATAAATTTTTAATTGGGCACAAACGAGCATCGGACAATTGTGAAGCATTAATAAACGCGGACAAGAGCGTCGTTCCGAAGGTTAAATCAAGAAAATATTCTAAAGAGTATTTAAATTTTCGCTTCACCAGAACTGAAGCAGCCAGCAAGGAGAGGCCCCTTTATGTTTTTTGTTCAATGGATGTATGTTTCATATTTCTTCGCACCCCACAGGTTGAGAACCACCAGGCTACTAGAAAAAAACATAGTTAACTACTACAGAATTTTCTTTTTTTATTTAGTATTATACCTTGAGTAGTTTCACCACAAGACAGCACCTAGATGTTATAATAACTTCAATATTCAAAGTACACACCCTCAATATTCACCTTGTAATTGTATTCATGGGTTCTTCTTCAAATAATAATAGGGAGAACACAAAAGTGATACATTAAAAGAGGACAAAACAACAAGCCAGCCATCAATTTGGACCTACCCAAAAATGTGTCCATCTCTGGATAGACTTGGCCTTCTCAAAAGTCTCATTAAGACCTCACTTCATTCACTTTCTCTACCTCTATGTCCAATTAGTTTAGCGCAAGGTCCAACTCTTATCTCTTCTTTAAATTCAACAAGCTGTGTAGTGTTCCCTGCTGTTCTGTAGCCTTGAACCTTTAGTTATCTTAAAAACTGCACGTCATCCAGCTATCCATTTTATTAAAAGGATGCTCCAACTTAAATCCACTCATCTTAGGATGATATGCCTCTATCTGTCTGCCCAGAGCTTTTTTAACCTTTACTGATGCCTCCTTGGCCTAGAACACTTTCTTTCTTTCTTTCTTTCTTTCTTTCTTACTTCTGTGTGCCCCATGTACAGTATTTTTGAGATATCCGGTGAATATCCATAGCTTACCACCCTTCCATTTATACCATTATTTATGCATCATCACCCTGCGGTCCTGTTGAAAACCATTTCTTTATCAAGGAGGCAACACACTGGTAATATTCGTACACTTTATGAACTATTTTTGAATTTGTATTAAACACATTTATTTTTCTATTTTTAATGTAATTTTGAAATTAATTACATTAATCCATTGTTTTTTTTATGTTTTTTGTCTCCCATCCTATGCACCACTCACACCTGCTCAAAGCATTCTATTCTGCAGTCACCTTGGGTACTGGAGGAAATGGGGAGAACTTGGAAACCTTTATTGCCAAATGTATCAACTGTGCCCAGTGGAGGGTGGGCCACCAGCTGGCCGAGGTCATTCTAACTTTCATGATGTAGAAACTAATTACCATCAGAACTTTGATTTGCTCATTTCTGTCTTCTGACAGTGAACCTTTCTGCAATGGCCATCGTTTTTTGTTTTTCTCTCCTCCGTATCAACTGGTCAAATAATCTAAGTCAGGAATCAAGAAGTTCATCTCCATCCTAAATCAACCAAAACAGCAATGGACTATTTTATTTGCTTTTGTATCTTTTTATTAATTTAATAACATCAAACTGTTTCTACTCAATGAGTTGCCACATACATATGCCTAAGTATAATGCAAATATATACTGTGTATATATATTTATATATGAAGGACATTCAAAACGTTTCCGTACTTTTTTTAACTCTATTTATTAAGAATTTCAATAACAAATTCTATCACTCTTTTACATAGTCACCTTCCTTTGTGATGCAATTTTCCCAATGCCATACTGACTTTTTAATGCCCAATTACTACTCGTCCCACCGTTTCCAATGAAAATACAAAAGTATGAATACTTTTTGAACATCCCTTGTAAATATACAGTATATATATATATATATATATATATATATATATATATATATATATATATATATAAATTAGATCTGGTTGTTTAATTATCAATATTAACTCTTTGAGGGCTGAATATTTTTTCTAAAAAACTTTCACACATAAATCAACATGAAACGTCTCTTGCTACGTTCTGTGGCTGCTGTTGGCGCCTGTTCAGCATCTCTGGCAGCAGTGGCTGCACAGGGGTGGCTTGATGGCCAGCAGGAATGTATGGTGTGTTGGCTACCTCTCTGTCTTCACACAACAGGTGGGCGATGGTGGTGGGCGACGGTGGAAGTCTCAGTGTGATGCAATCTGGTTTGTACCTCTTGTCATCACAAGTGGTGGTCCTCCTAGGCAAATGCTGTGGTAAGCATATCATCTATGTGTTCAGCGCTGCGATCAGCTGGGGACAAATAGGCTGATGCTGGTACCTCACTTTCATTTTCAATATATATCTCCAGATCACTTGCATCAAACTCACACTCCAAAAAGTCTGAGTGTGATTCAGCGATCATACGTAAAACGTCCATGCAGTATTTTGCTTTGCACATAGGGTTTTGTCTCACCAGATGTTTGCTCTTCACTTCTCACGCACGCGCAGGGAATCGAAGTCAAATCAACAAAGCTATGTAATTTTCCTTCAAGCAAAAAGAGTCGAACTAAAACGTAAGGGCGAGTGTTGTCAAAATTTACAGCTGATTACCATCCTCTATCCCTGAATTTTGACAAAAGTCAACATCAGCCCTAAAAGAGTTAATGTATAAAATATTTTAATTAGAAAACCTCTTTCTGATAAAAGTGGTTCATTTTTTGTGTATTTTTTAAATAGCATAATATTAAATGTTAGGTATTTATAACAGTTAGATCATAGAGTGTTTGAGCAGGGGGCACTGGTTTAGTTAAACTTTGAGTCTTTAAATTAATTCATGTTCTGAGGAAGAGAATTTTTCCTGAGTCTTTCTGCAATGCTTTTGTTATTTCTATGGTCAAAACAAAGAACTTTGGAGTCTCACAATGCCATGTTTGACTAAAGGAGACTGGAATAAGCATACACTTAATTCTTAGGATGCTTGATGAACTTGTAATTGTCTCAGTTTTAAATCGCATCTTTTACTGCCATTACTTCTGTATAGAAAACATATCTTTTTAGGAAAATGTAAAACAATTATTTCCTTATGCATTAAAATAGGTCTTCATATCAGGAAGTGTGTGGCTAATGCAATTCGATGTTTTTGTCATTAATATAATTAATTAAATTAAAATAAAATTTAATAAAATCGTCTCATGTATCCCAATAGTAAAATGATAATGTCATAGATTTCAAAACTATATCTTCATATATCCACATGGCTCTGTATGTATTTTTATAAACCATCTTTGAAATGACATGTAATGGCAATGCTCATTACTTTAGCAACTTAACATCAACATATAAGGGATGGGCATCATAGCCAGGTACCCATGTAAAACATCCCCACATTTCCATATTTGTTATTTTGTAACTGACATATTTAGATAAAGTATGGTTCTTTCCTTTTCTCTCACTGCGTGACCCCAATACACTTGCTTATTATTTATTAGTTAATCTCATAACCATTCCTTTAGGGTCTCTGGTCTGTTTCAATGCTCACATCCAGAAATTGCCTCACAAATCCTGTATGTGGGATTTTACATTTTTATTAAATCAATCAATAACTTTTCCAACATTATGATTGGAAAATGAAGTGTTTAAATTGGAAGATTGCTTTATTCCATCCTTAATTAATTCCAAGTTGTTCTCTTTCAATTCAGTCACTTTTACAATACATTTTTGTTGGTTTTCTCAACATTCATCTCTCAGTTCTGGTGATCATGAGCAGGTATTGATAAAAGTAATAACATTAAAATTAAATTGATAACAGGTCAATATGTCTATAGCTCCTCACTAAAGTGTTCAGTAAGGTGAAATCAGTTGTTAATTTTCTCTTTTGACTTTTCTATTTATTTTTTTAAGAACATTTAAGCCATTAGAAGTCAGTACCTGGTGATGAATTTGAAAACTAAAGATTTCTGTTTTTTTTTTTTTATTCCCAATAATTCTGTACCAATTGAAGGACAGGTGCCCCTTCTAATCTTATATCACAGCTCCAGCTTATTCAAAACTCAGTTGCAAGAGTCCTCACTCGAACCAGCAGCAGCGAGCACATCACACCCATCCTGCTCCGTCTTCACTGGCTCCCTGTGTCTTATAGAATTGAATATAAAATCCTACTAATAACCAACAAAGCCTTAAATAACCTCGCACCAAACTACATCAGTGACCTTCTCCATCACTATGTGCCTGTCTGCCCAGTAAGGTCCTCTGATTCTGGTAATCTTGTTGTACCCCACACTAATCTACACTCCATGGGTGACAGCAGTGCTTTCAGCTGTATAGCACCCAGACTCTGGAATGACCTACCAAAATTAATCAGATCAGCTGACTCCATGAATTCTTTTAAAAAACAACTTAAAACTCATCTGTTCAGGAAGGCTTTTAGCTCTACTTGACTTCATTTCCCTTCTCTCAGTTTATCTCTCTGTCAAGATGCTCTTGTAACCTGTGTGTGTGTGTGCGAGATTTTGTTGTCTGTTAGGCTTTCTCTGAATTTACTGCCTTAATCTTCTTTATTTATGTATTTGCTTTGTACTATGCTATATACTGTATACCCTGCCGTTCTTTCCTATATTTTGTAAGTGCCTTGAGCATGGGAAAGGCGCTATATAAATAAAACGCATTATTATTATTATTATGACAGTTCACTGTTACATAACACAATTTACAGAATACTGTTTATGCCATACAAAGGTGTCTTTGTGATAAGATACTGTGTACAAAAATAACTTTATAACCTTATATTCAAACACTGTGGGCTGAAAGTGAGTGTATGTACCCCTCAAAAGCACAAAAAAGGAACTTTACCTTGAGAGGAGGCTGCTTCTGCTTCTGCTTCTTACATGCTGAAGATGTGAGCCTCAGAAGAATGATGTGCTGTCAACGACATCCTGCTTTTATAAGCGAGCTGCTCCTCTGTTACTGTGCCCTCATTGGTTATTTCAGAGGAAGGCTTTTCTATGAGACCTTCAGGTTGTAAAGATTTACTTGGTAAATGGCATATCGGCATTACTGTTCTTGTTTTTTTAGTACTTATAAGTTACAAAGTAGTTGGACCTCAAACCCTGAGGCTGTGGATTCAAATCCTGCTACTGACACTACATGACCATCAGCAAGTCACTTGATCTTCTTGTGCTCTAATTTGAAAAAAAAAAAATATAAAAAGAGAAATGTAACCAATTGTACCATAAATGTTGTAAGTCGCCTTAGACAAAGGAATCAGCCAAATAAATGTCTTTGAAAAAATAATTTGCTGCTGAACGTCATACTATTGTCTGTCTGGCAAATTACCACAATTTTGAACAGAGTTAGCACAATACAGACAATGTGTTGACCTTCATATTCAGAACAGCCAACCTTCCTAATCGCTCTATTGATTGATTGCATTATTTGTGCTTTCAGTCTCTATATTTGTGATTTTATGTTTTTTTCTGGTGTATGTATTTAAATTTCACTTTGGGGTTAACAAAGTTTAAGTTATCTACAGTAAGTGACTTTCTTAGTTTTGTAAATGCAGTCATGAGTGAGTATGGAGAAACAGCCTTGTTTACAGTTGTCCTTTTGTCTCATTGCGTTGTCTCTCTTCTTCCCCAGACATCCTCTGCTTTATTCTTTATGCTTTATTATGCTGTTTATGAATAAATGTTATGTTTCTTGAAAACCCTGAATGAATCTGTGCAACTGTGTGACCCAAGTGTGACAATATGTATATATATATATATCTATTGTCACAGGAGGCTGGGGGCCAGACCCAGCCAGGATGCCTGGAAGGATGGGGAGGCAGTCAGTACGTCCCCCGGGTCGAGAGGGGGCAACCGCCACAGGGATGAAGCAAGGAGACACAAACCTGGAGTGGCCCGTGGCTACCACCAGGGGGCGCCCCAAGTCTCCTAAAGCCCTGGAGCTCTGCACTTCCTCCACACCTGGGAAGGTGGGGGAAGATCCTTCCAGCGACACCAGGAAGTGCAGCCGGAAGAACATCATCAAGCACCTGGAGCACATCCGGATGGAAATAAAAGGGGCCGTCTCCCACAAACAGGGAGCTAGAGTCGGGAGTGGGAGCAGGTCAAAGCTCCAGTGAGGAGAAGAAAGGTAGTCCGAAGACATTGGGAAGAATGCCCGTGTTAGAGGTGTTTGGTGAGGGAGCACTGTGTTCTGTGCGGGACTTTGATCAAATAAATGTGTGCTTTTATAAAGAAGTGGTGTCTGTCTGGTGGTATTCGGGTGTATCTCACACTTTTTAAGATAAAGGTTATTTTTTCCACTTTCCTTTATAAGGGTTCTTGAAAATCTGCAGGTGCTAGATTTTGCATAAGTCTAATAAACTACACAGAAATATTAATGTTTTTTCGTAATTAAATTCCTCACCTCTTTGCTTGTTCTCCATGTTTTGAAAGTTTGGAGGGGAGGAGGTAACACAGTAGAATGTTCTAGATGCACATGACTGGGGCAACACAGTGGATGGGGGTTACTGGCTAGAAATCCCAACATTTATGTCAGTTCTATTCTCCTGAAGTGTAAAACATGAAGTGATCCTCTAAACTAGGGGTGTCAAATTAAAATTATGGAGGGTCAGAGTAGCTGTAGGTTTTCTTTCCAATCATATTCTTAATTACCAATCAGTTACAGCTGGTAATTAAACAGATTTCTTTTGCCTTAATTATAATTGACTTTTCTTTGAAATTCAGGACGTTTGTTTCTTGCTACCTTAACTTGCAGCCAAAGTATAATGTGGTGGAAAGCGAGCCAACAGATTTCCAGCTAACCTGATGCCACTTGCCTCTACATGTCCACGAAATATTCAAATATTTAAAAAGAAAAAAGTAAATACCTGAAAATGCTGATTTGCTTCTATTCACAATAGTTTTGGTTGGTACGCTCAGCAAATTAAAATACAGTTGTGAAAATGTCTGATGTAGCAAAAGGTGAGCACAAAAAAGCAATAGGGTGAAATAACTTGTTAAATTAAGAACAAGAATTGGCTTCTAATTAAAAAAGCTGACAGGGTGAAAATGGTGACCCGCCACAAAGTGACTTTGAGATTTGTTTTTACTGGTCATCTGTTGGCTCATTTTAGACTTAATTTTTATTAGAAGTCCACGGCTGCTAAATCCAAAGCTTTGGCTTGGACAATCCATTCAGAATTATATCTAGTTGCAGGCATTATTTGGGAGGTATTTGTGTAAATTGCTTGCTGACCTGTACAGTGTACATTGTGTATCTTGTATATTTGCTTCATGGTTATGTGTACTGAGACAAGAGTTGGATAATAATTGAGCTGCCACTGCATTTTGTGCATCTGTTCTAGAAATTTTAATAGGTGGGACCAGAGGCCCCTCTTGACTTTGGTATTATTTTTATTGCTTATTTGTGTTTGTTACTAATTGATGTATTGTGCCACACCAAACCAAGCCCTCTTATTCCTGAACAGGGTTGCGGGGGAGCGGGAGACAATGACTTCATTAAATTTCATTTTCCTTTACTTGTCCAAGACTGGGTCACGGGGGAAAAGTTTAATCAGCAAGACCTATACTTCCCTTTCCCCAGCCAGAAATGCCAAGGTGTTCCCAGGATTTTGAGACCTTCTGATCATATTGATCAGATTACTAGAACAGCATTTTTTCACTTAAGAAATACAGCAAAAGTTAGACCTCTTACAAACATGGTAAAATACTGAAAAATTAGTTCATGCTTTTGTTTTCAGTCAGCTAGATTACTGTAATGCACTCCTCTCAGGACCACCAAAAAAAAGACATCAATTAATTGCAACAAGTGCAGAATTCAACTGCTAGAATCTTAACTTGGAAATGAAAATCCAACCACATCACCCCAGTTTTGATGTAACTACACTGGTTACCGGTGTCATTTAGAATTGACTTTAAAATGCTGCTTATGGTTTACAAAGCCTTAAATAATCTCGCTTCATCTTATATTTCGGAATGTCTGACACCTTACACTACAAATCGTAACCTTAGATCTTCAAATCAGTGTGTGCTTAGAATTCCAAGAGCTAAACTTAAAAGAAGTGGTGAGGCGGCCTTCTGCTGTTATGCACCTAAAGTCTGGAACAGCTTACCAATAGAAACTCACCAGACTAACACAGTGGAGCACTTTATAAAACTGCTAAAAACACATTACTTTAACATGGCTTTCTCATAGCCTCATCTTAGTTAAATCCTGATGCTCTGTATATTCAATTAATTATCATTATTATTCAGGATGGCTCCAAAATCCATATTAATCCTTACTCTCTCTTCTGTTTTTTTTCTGGTTTTCTGTGGTGGCGATCTGCACCACCACCACCTAATCAAAGCACCGTGATGTCCCTACATTGATGGATTAAAGGCCAGAAGTCCACATGATCATCATTATCAAATCCTTCCATGAGAACCTTGAATACAATAAGAATTGATTGAGGTCATTTTTAAGTTAGGTAGAATGCATAGACGGGGCTGGCCGGTCTCATGGCCTGGAAACCCTACAGATGTAAGGTAACTGGGAGGAGTTTCCTTTATAGCACCCTGGCATAAGCTTTCCCAGGGAGGCTGAAGAGTGTGGTCCCCTGATAATTAGAACACACTCTCTGGGCCCGCTTTTTAAAAACGGGACCTATCACCACTATCTGCCACCCCAGAGGCATTACTCCTGAAGACTATGAAACAATGAAAAGGTGTGTCTGCCATGACAGCTCAACAATGTCCAGAGTCAGCATTTCTAGGTCGATCTCATCCACCCCTTGGGCCTTGCTACTATGGAGTTGCATAACTATGTCAGTGACCTCCCTTAAATGGGCATTGATCCCTCCATCAGCTTCTGACTCTGCTTCCTCCACAACAGGTGTTTCAAGTTTCCATTGGGTTCAGAAGCTCCTCAAAGTGTTCCTTCCACCACCAGACTACATCCTCTGTCCAAGTCAGTACTTCTTCAACCCTGCCGAGGGCACCGCCCCTATTGATGCAAGATCACAAATACAAAAAGAGTGCACCATCTGATATGGGGTTAAGGGGGCCTTCGCCTAGAGCCAGGCCTGGGTGGTGTGCTGACAGGAAAGTGCCTGCCGGCTGGGCCAGCCACCAGGTCGAGCCTACCCTGACATCACAATGTGGGTTGGCCTTTCTGTGGGCACATTACCTACAGTAGGAATTGGGGCTATAGCCCAGGTGCTATGTGACCTGGGAGGTGGTTGAAGGCAGAAGCCTTGGCAGACTGGAATCCAGACACATAAACACTGACTCTTGGGAGCCTTTGATGCCTAATTATATTAATGTTCTTCCTTTTGCCTTGCTTTTCTCATTTACATTAATATTTGGGCTCCACCTGGTTGAAAGTAGAGGGTACAAGGTAAGGCAGAGGTCTTCAATTCCGTCACCTACACGTGAATGAAGACTTACTCCAACCCTGAAGTTATAATATGTGGTGACTTCAACCATGTGACTTTGGAAGGAATTGTGACAAATATTAGTTTGTGACTTGTTCACTCGAGGAAATAACAAGTGTGACTTGCTGTCTTCAAATGTTAAAGATGCCTTTAAATGTAATCTACTGTCACCATTAGGTAAATCTGACCACAACCTGATTCATCTCATTACCAGCTACAAGCCAGTTATTAGACGTCATTATGTTACCACCAGAACAGTGAGGAAGTAGAGCCTGGGGGCTAAAATGGCTCAGAATGACTGCTTCCAAATGACACAATGGGAAATGATGTGAGAGTCACATGGATACAGTATTAAGGGACTCTGTCCCTGAAGCACAGACTTTATTAACTTATGTGTCTACACAGTGGTACCCTCAAAGACAGTGTGTTGCTTTCCAAATAACATGCCCGGGATTTCTAAGGTTGGAAGGTTTCCTGAATGAGAGACAAAGAGCATTCAAGTCCGGTGACAAAGAAGCTCTGAAGGACTTATGGAGTGTGCTAAAGAAAAAGGTGATTGAAGGAAAAGAAGCTTACAAAGGTAAAATAGAAAACAAACTCACTCAGAATAACATGAAGGATTTCTGGAAAAGAAGGCCTATAATTACTAAACTCTAGCAATCCGGTGTTCATGAACTAAAAGGAGATATGGACAAAGCAAACGCCCTGAACCAATTTCTTAATAGATTTTATCTGCCACTGCCACCTTCTTCCAATGACCAGTCTCACCACACTATCCCTACTACATCAAAAAACTCCTAAATTACCAACCAACTAAGTAGGCACATGAGAAAGCTACACACAGAAAAAGCTGATGGTTCAGATGTAGTCAGTCCTTGAGTTTTTAAGGTCCGTGCTGAACAAACTTGTGATATCCTGTGTCATCTGTTCTGTCTATTCCTAAGGTTCCAGGAAGTTCCACTGCTGTGGAAAACATTCTGGATTGTTCTTGTTCCAAAGAAGGCAGGTGAATCTTCACCTATTACCACAGATCAGTGGAATGTGTATCTGACAAGATGAAGACCTTTAAGAGACTGGTCCTGGAATATATGTGTCCTTCTTGTAGTAGACCACACATACCCAATGGAGTTTGCCAAAGATTGGAGTGGAGGATGCAATTATCTATCTAATCCACAGGGCTTATTCTCTCTTGAACAAAGCTGGTGGCACTGTTTGGATTATGTTTTTTGATTTCTCCAGTGCCTTCAGCACAATCCAGCCATCTTTGCTAAGGGGTGAACTCGGAGATACGCAGGTGGACGAGCCTTTGGTGTCCTGGATGATGGATTATCTGTTGGGCAGACCACAGTTTATGAGACTCCAGGACTGTGTCTCTGATACGGTCTATCCAATGAGGGGTGCTAGCTCCCTGGTTGGAATAAGTTCTTTTGTAATTGTGGTGTCTTAAGTAATCCAAAACTATATAGATATAATATTAAAAGGCGATACCCCTCCCATATTGATATGGTGGTAAAAAATCACATACGAGAAAATAACTTAGCTTTCTTTAATGACGATTTATACTGCATAACAGATGAGGAAGCCATAGCAAGACTATTATCGAAGTGGGATTTTGATGTATACAGTTGTGTTAGCTGTACATGTGAGTGGATTTATAAAATATTTTTGTACAGAGCACAGTGACATATTAAACTTATGTACTTATTACATATGGATGTGAGCAACACTTGAGCACCACAAAGAACAGTCCTGTCTCCTTTCCTCTTCACTCTGTACACCTCTGACTACAAATATAACACCAGGACATGTCACTTGCAGAAATACTCGGATGATACTGAACTTCTGGAGTGCATTGATAAAGGGGATGAGACAGAGTACATTAATCAGATGGAGAACATTGTTTCTTGATGCAAACAGAATTGTCTGTATCTTAACATCAGCAAAACCAAGGAAATGCTTAGTGACTTTCTCTGCACCGAAGAGCCCCTATGTCTGGTCACTACTCAAGGAGTGGATGTAGGGGTGGTCCCCACCAACAAGTACTTGGGGGTCCACATTAATGACAGGTTGGACTGGTCTTGGAACACAGAGGAACTATATAAGAAAGGTCAGAGCAGGCTCCTTTTTCCTTAGGAGACTGCATTCCTTTAATGTGGGCAAGTGACTTCCTCCACATCTTCTACAACTGTCTGATAGCCAGTGTGGCTTTCTAGTCTGTGGTGTGTAGGGCTGGTAACATCACTTCAAGAAAGACGCTGAATCAATAAGCTAATTAAAAGGACAGGCTGAGTTATAGGACTCACTCTGGACCCCCTGGAGGTTGTTGCAAAGATAATTAAAGCAAATCTGAGTACCATTATGAACAATGATGCACATCTTCTCTGTGATACACCAACGCTGAGGACTTTCTGCCAACAACCTATTCAGCAGAAGTGTGTCAAGAAAAACTATGGGGGCTTCTTTATACCAACAGCAATACATCTGTATAGCACCTCACTGTGACTATAACGTTCAAGTTTTAATTTTCTGGTGTGTGTTCAGACAACTGACTTGTATGTGTGTTTGTATCTATTTTATTTATTTACCTTTTTATATATTTTTTAAAGAGCTTCTGGAAAAAGCCAAATTCGCCCGGGGGATAAATAAACTTCTATCTATCTATCTATCTATCTATCTATCTATCTATCTATCTATCTATCTATCTATCTATCTATCTATCTATCTATCTATCTATCTATCTATCTATCTATCTATCTACCTCTGTCTGAGGTTTTTTAGGTGTCTGGCTCTCTACCTTAAGATTAGCGTGTGTTCCAGTGCTATGTAGATGTACAGAGAGAATTTTGTACAAGACAAAATTACAGAAGTAAAACTAAGTGAAATATAATTCAGAACACAATCGTCCTGTTTGCTGGCCAGTCAGTGGAACAAACAAGACAGCCACTGCCTCCTAACTGACAATTTCCCACAGGAAATAGAAATCAGACAGTCTGTGCCTAGACTTAGATAAACGGGTTACACTGATAAGACAGAAACGATGCAACTGTCAATTAGACTGACGATTATCCAAATGCGTGAACACAAAACTGAAATGCAGTTGTCTGAGGTTTGGTCAACAGACCAAACAGGCTTAAGGCAACAGATGAGGCAGCCACTGCGTTCTAACTGTCAATCACCTGCAGGAAACAGAAACCATGCGGCCTCTGTCTAGGTGTGTGGAAACGGGTTACATAGATAAGACAAAAACATGGCAACTGTCTCTCAGGCTGATGATTATCCAAATGCCAGGACACAAAATAGAAATACAAGTGTCTAAGGTTAGCCTTATTACAGTAACAGACCAAAGACAATACTGCCTTATGTGTTGGATGACTAATTTAATAATGACAGGAACAGGTAAAGCCTTGTTGGACACCCAAAGATAACTGAGACAGCTCTCGCCTTGCTGGATGACCAATATAGTAAACAGAACAGGACTGCTGCCACTCAGAATGAAATGATCAGTGCTATTTCGATATAGCCTTTTCATTCATATTTTTTTCCCCATTTCAGAGCCACAAAAACAGCTTATTTCTTTAAAAATGTCCAGTTCTAACCTAACTTGTTCTTTAAAAGCAATATTATATACACAACAGCAGAAAAGAACATTAACAAACAATATTTCAGAAAACAGGTGAATTTTGTGTAGTTCTTAACTCCAGTTCTTTTCTTCTTTGCATTTTTTCATTTCTAAGCATATTTATGTTAAGGATGCTCCTAGCAGGTATTTTAAGGCTGATGACACCAATTCTGATATCGATTCCGATTTTTTTCCCTCTGTCTCTGAATAACCAGACGCATAGAAGCCTTATGTTCTATATTAAAGTGTCCAGTTTGGTATTTTTATAATTAAACTATAAACCAGAGGTGTTAACCATTTATTTTTTATTAATAAAATGAAATTCTGTAGGCTTATTGTTCAGTGACCGTTATAATAATACTACAATAAATAAAATTAAAATACACACTTTAACTCATAAAATATGTACACACTATTTATGCATAATATTGGCTCCAGCAGACCCCCATGACCTTGTAATTAGGATATAGCGGGTTGGATAATGGATGGATGGATGGACATATGGCCAAAAAGAAAATGAAAAGCTTTTCATAATTACAAGCTGTCATATTGTTTGTTTTATTTTTTTGTAATGTACTTATCTGAACAAAACTTAATTAAAAGAGTAGTTTTCACCACTTCTCTAACAAAAATGATATATATATCAGAAGATCATCCCAACCACAGACAGGCACCAGGACATGCAGAATTCCAAACACACGCTTTTATTTTCTTTCTTCAGCACACAGTCCTTTGCACAGCACACAGTGCACAACCCACTGGCACTATTGCTCATAGTCATTTTTTCTCCAGTTCTTTCTTTCTTTTGTGCCACCCACATTCCTCCACTCACAAGCTCCGTTCTCTGCCTCCCGACTCCGGCTTCTTGAACGAAGTGAGGTGGCACCCAGATGTGCTCCAGGTGCTCCCTGATGGTCTTCCTGCATGGGCACCCGGAAGCACTCCGGGTGTACCTGATTCCTGTTCCGACAGCACTTCCTTCAAAAAGTTTCTGCATTTTTTTTTAACCTTGTTTATTAAGAATTTCAAAAACAAATTACATTATTTTTCTACATAGTCACCTTCATTTGCGATGCAATTTTCCCAGCGTCGTACCAACTTTTTAATGCCCAATTACTACTCCTCCCTCCTTCACCAATTTAATGAAAATATAATGGAACTTTATGAACATCCCTCACACAATCAATCTCATACAATCAAATAATTGATTTTGGTAATTAAACAGTGACCAACAACAGAAAAGATGGAATATAACAAAAGCAACTTACATACAAAAACATAACCAATAATAATGAGTGATGCTCATAAACAACATGACCAGGAAGAGATATATAACATGACTTTGAAACCTCCTGGCTGAGACATGACAAAATGAAATACCAGGATGTCTGATAGAGTCGTGTAAGAACCTTTGAAAGTTCTTTGTTACATAAAATTTCTTGTGTTTAGTCTTCAGTTCTGTTTTGTAGTTTGCCCCATTTAAGAAGGACTCTGTTTCACAGCTTCAGAAAAAATCTTCTGTATGCTTTTGCTAGCAAAAATATGTAAATTTGTATGAATGAATGAAAGCTACATTTATTTATAAATATGCAAATATATTTTAAACTAGCTGTGCTTTCCATCTGAGTAATCAACATTGATTTCAGGTTTTTTATTTGATGCATGGGTTGTCCAATTTGGTCTGTTATAATAATACACACTTGACTGAGTCCCCCCTTTTCACTGCTTCCCCCCAGTGTTGCTCATCAAATATGACTACGATTATTGGTTTAAGTGTTTTGCTGGGAAACTGCTGCAGTGGTTGCTACCACATTGGCCTGGTTTCATGGCTTTAGCATACTTATGTTGGGGTTTTGGTTTTCCTGACTTGCACATTGATTTATTGTTGTTTTTACTTATCCTTTGCCCACCATGCAAAGTTATCAGTTATTAGCATTACGCCAATAAACCTCATTCTCATGGCCCAAGCAGGTGCAAGAAATTCGCTACCATGCTGCTGTTGACACCATTTAACATCAGATAACAGAATAGGAAGATTCACCGTTTTGTTATGTTTAGACACTTATTTGGTATTTATATTGTCATGTCTGATCTTTTTAACCCTCCTTCTACATGTTTAGCATATTTTTTAAATGTTGTATCCTAACCATACCAACCAGGCAACACACATGAATACTTGTCCTTTTATTAAGGTGGACAATCCCAATATATCTGTATAACCATTTAAAGAATCAAAGAGACATGCTGATTACACATTGATATTGCCTGTGCAGTACAAGCATCTCACAATTTAAATGAATTATAACATAGTGCCATTTTAATGTCTTATTCTCATTTCTGACACATCTAAATTCTTCTCCTGTGCTATAGTGCCCATGTCTCAGCTCCATATAGCTTACCACTATCTTAAAAACATTACCTTTAACCCTTGCCTTGATTCTTCGATCATACAATACTCCTGGTACCTTATTCCAATTTTTCAATTTATAAGAATGGTGAGATCGATGTGTGGAATTACATTGAAGGACAGGAAAAAAAATGAGGCCGTCAGAGGTACATTAAAAATGGAAGTGATATCTCAGAATGAACATGGAAGTAGTTGAAGTGGTGTGTCATAAAGAGAGAGAATGAATATGTGGGCAAAAGAGTGATGGAGATCCAAGTAAAAGGGAAGAGGAAACAGTGGAGGTCAAACCAAAAGTGGATGGATAATGTTAAAAAAATATTTGAAGGAAAAGAGTCTTACTGGGAATAAGATGCAGGAGTGATCTGTATGGAGAGAGATGACCAGGCATATCAAACCCATATAGAAGTGGGAAGAGGCGAAGAAGTCAGGTCAGTTCAGGTTGGGGAGCATGCACTGGTACATCATGTTGCTGCACCCACCACACGATGAAATGGCTCTGGATCCTGGTTGGTAACCCCTCAGGCAGACATGCAGTCCTGTCCCACCCTCTAGAAATAACCATCTATCTGCCCCTTGGCCTGGTCCAGCCACTTGGGTCCACAACAATGAGGATCCTAGAGCCAGATCACACTGGGAATCGCGCCACATAGCCGCACATGCCGTAACTGATGCTCCCTCACAATGCAGGTAATGTGCCTCATTCGGGTCTCCAAGAGCAATCGCTCATTCGACACAAAGTCAAACCAGCGGTACCCAAGGATTCTTCGAAAAGACACAGTACCAAAGGAGTCCACTCTTCAACTCAGGTCAATGGATAGCGTTCATGTCTTGCAACCATAGAGCAAAACATGAAGCATCAGGACTCCAAAGACTTGGACCTTTGACTTTTTGCAAAGATATCAGGAGTGCCACACAACCCTTTCCAGAAACCTCATAACTCCCGATGCTCTCCCATTCCATCTACTGACTTCATAGGAAGAGTCACCAGAGACATAAATGTCACTGCCGCGGTGAGTAAACCTCTCAGTGAGGTCAACACTTTCTCCACAGACAGACAGATACATTGCTGATGGCTGTGCCTTAAAGGTCATTAAAGGTCTGCTTCTTGGTTTTTATCCAGGACACTCACAAGCCCATACACTCAGAGTCCTCACTCAGTTTCTCAAGAGTCCCAACCAGAGCCTCCATTGACTCCACAAAGATCACAGCATTGTCAGCAAAGTCAATCTGTCATTTTTTCTTCACCAACAGATGCCCCACAGCCACTGGACCCCACGACCTTGCCCAACACCCAGTCCATGCAAGCATTGAACAGAGTAGGAGCAGAACACACCCCTGACAAACCCCAGAATCAACTGGGAAAAACACAGAGGTATAATGTCATACACTATACGAATGTCATATGCTTCTGGTTTCAAGCTGTACATATTCGTGTATGTCAGAGACAAATCAAACTTATTTAACTGGTAATTGGAGATTCAGAGAAGCAATAAATTTTATTTAGTAGCAACACTATAATTAAAACTAGATGTAGTGTATGATTAAGAACATTGTACCTATAGCATTTTGGCAAAACCCTACAGAGCTCGTTATTTGTAGACTTGTTTTTCTTAAGCTGTCTCTTCCTGTACCAATGTAAACATTAAAATCCAGCATCACATCTAATATATTAAAGCTTGTGGTTTAAGGGAAAAGGGTCATAGTGGGTGCTATGAAACTCCACAAAAATTCTGAAAACAATTATCTATAAAAGTGATATGTGCCTTTATCAACAAAGGTAAATGGAGACATTACCAGTTTCAAGCACCTTGGTAATGTTTATTCCAGGAGAGGAAGAAGATTAGAATGCAAGAGATGAGCTACCTCTGGGTGAAAGTACCTCAGTCCACTAGAGGGCAGCTGGAGGTTCTCGTCTACTGTCGTTAGGCCCCACTGACTGTTAGAAAGATCAGGATACATAGTGGATACTCGTCTCTTCAAGTATTACTTGGGCATTTGGAGCATCTGGAACATTCCAGAGGGAATTTTAGACATACAGGCACAAGTTTTATGAACAACATTCATAACTCTATAGGAATTAGGGTTAGGGTTACCTCTGAAGTGGTGTGAGATTAGAGCTATAAAGCCATTTGTTTGCTCCATCCAGGTGCAGAGTAAGAGGTAGGAGCTTAACTGGTGGGTAGAGAAGTCAGTGTAGAAGAAAGTGGGTATGGTATTTGGAAGGGGATGAGAAAGGAGTGAGGTTTTGTACATGTGGGAAGATGCTAAGCTTTATTGTTTGGCTTTTTCCTTTGTAGTTCTGTGGCATCCCTATGACATTGCCTATCGTTTAATAAAACACCCTTGATGCTAGTTTGGGCTTAGGTTGAGCTTCTGAGTACTCTCAAAAGTTCAAAAATGCTATGCTGAATTAAAAATTGCTAAATGCAGCTATGAAGTAGAAAATGATCCATTAGGCCTCAAGATTAGTACTATAATTATACATGACTGCACCACTGGATCATCTGCATTTTGCCTGAAGCTCTCTTCTACTTACATCTTTCCCTAGTGGAACAATGGTGATTCTAAATGGAATAAAGAATCAGTAACCTTAATGGACAATTATTTGAGGGACATTCAAAAAGTTTCCACACTTTTTTTTAAACTCTATTTATTAGGAATTTCAAAAACAAATTACATCACTTTTCTACATAGTCACCTTCGTTTCCAATGCAATTTTCCCAACTTTTTAATGCCCAATAACTACTTCTCCCACCTTCACCGTTTCCAACGAAAATACGAAAGTGCTGAAACTTTTTGAACATCCCTCATATTAGCTTCTGTTTAATATTGGCTTAACACTCAAAAGAATATAATACTCAAAGGAGAGCTATACTTGGGCAAAGCATGATACAGTCAGGGTTCCCTGAAATTGGTGATTGTCCAATTTTGAAACAGATTGTGGAGTATGTTGTCCTAGGCAAGGGTAGGAGCGACATCTACCATCTGTCCATTGGTGAGTTCTCTAGCTTTCCATGCAGTTGTTCGATTTTTATACCTTTTCTTTAAACATGCAACCTCCAAATGTGGGTACAATATATTTGCTGGCAAGCATGATTAGGAAATAGCACATAGTTACTGCAGAGATTGCTTACTTGGGAATCCATGAAATAGCTGTTGACCCTGGCAAACCCAACCACACATGGTACATCAACACTTCAACATTGTGTAACACTTGACTCTTCTCATATCCCCATCAGGTTCACCCTGTCAGCTAGTTTGTATGACTTTTCTTAATAAAATAATGTGTTTGTAATAAACTTTACAGATCACAGTGGCACACTTTAAACCTTAGTCTACATAATCCTGACTGCTTTTTGATCATTTTTGATCAAACAGAAATAAGACGGTAGTTTTACAAAAAAAAAAAAAAAGAAGAAACCACAATAGCCAAATCAATAAAGACTGTTTTGAGGCGATGGTTATGTTCATCCTAGAAGACAAAACTGGTATCAATAAAGGATTACTTAATGATAAAAAAATAACAATGTGTAAACTGTAATGGATGGCACACGTGGAGTGAACAAAGGTCCTTACCCAGCCAAAAGGAAAGTACAATAGAAAGACAGGGGGAGATTTAGCACTGATAAATATTTTTCCCCCAATATGCTAGATGGCAGCCTCCCTGGGTTACGATTCCCACACAGATGTTTGCTGGGCATGCTGGGAACTGTAGTCCCTTGGGGCAGCCCTACAGGGTTCTGTGGAGTCCACTGGAGGTGTTGATGGGACTCACAATCCCTACTTTATTGGTCCGGACGTACTTCTATCAGGCTGTGCCTTGGCACCAGAAGTACCTCATGTCCAGGATAAAAGAAGTTACTCATCCTTATCTGGGCATGTTGGAGTCAGGTGGAAGGGGAACTAAACACCCCAGGGAGGTGCAAAGGAGAGAAAGAAAAGAGAAGAATTGTGTTATGGTTGGTTTATGCCTTGTTGGGTAAGGCATTTTGTATAAATAAATAAACCTTTTATTTATTCCAGAACTTGTGTCTATGAGATTGTGTCTAGGGTTTGGAGTGCTGCAATGCCCCCTTGTGCTGATAAAACGTAATTATTGAAATTAACATTGATTGTATAAACATAAAATAATAAAAATGGGATGTTTGATTAGGGATAAAATAATAACAGAACAAAATGTGGACAAACAAAAAGCAAGGGAACTGGGAGAAAAATAATACAAACAAAGGAGTTTGTATGGATTTCCTATCTTTGAAACTTTACAGCCATCATACCAAGAATATGCTTGTGATCACTGATCATTTCACCAAGTGTGCAGTAGCCATACCAGCTAAAAACCTAAAAGCCTGCACTGTTGCCAACTGCCTATTGGAATAATTCCTTGTGCATTACGGTTTTCCAGAAGAACTCAGCGATCAAGGTTGAGACTTCATATCTCAATCAAAGAACTGTGTGCTTTAATATGCACCAAAAAGGACTGGGTTCATATAACCCAAGAGGGAATCCCATCGGACAGTATAACAAAACACTTCTCAGTATCCTAGATACAAATAAAGATAAGAACAGGTGGAGATTTTTGTCAAACCCCTCACTCATGCTTACATTTACTGTACACAAAGAATTAAGTCATCAGCTTCTTACCCTATGAACTGATGTTCTGTAGACAACTTGGATTTCCTGTTGACATTGCTTTTGGTCTACCAACACAAAGTAATCAGTCTACATCACCCTTACAGTATGTGAAAAATTTTTAAACTAACTTGTAGGAAACTTATCATCTTGCTGTGAAGAATGTTCAGAACATTGCTGATTGAAATAAGAGGTGTTTTGATAAACTTGTGCAAGAGTTCACCTTAATGGGAGGGGACTGTGTTTTGGTTCAAACTGTGTGGTAAGCAAAAATTGGTTGATTGGTGGGATTTACAGAGTGGTAAAACAGCTGAGTGATTTACCTGACTAAACATTCGAAACCAGAGGGACAGTATGGCGCAACAAGTACTAACATAACCTCATGAATTAGAACAAATGTTGACTGAAGAATATTCAGAATTTGATGCGGAATAACCATACTACCATTGAAGAAATTTCCCAGTGTATTACAGATGAAATATTTACAAAGATATTTGAAATCCCATTGAATCTGAAAAGATCTACAGCCACTCGTGCAGCTGCGTTGCAAGACCAACTCAAATTGCAGCAGAACCATTAGAATATATTGCCTAATGCAGTTGAAATTCCTCTCAGTGAATCCAAAATGGAATATGATCTATAGAACAATTTTCGTGTCTTTGAACCTGAAATGGATGATTCTTTAAAAAAAATCCTGATTTATAGAGACAGCTCTGGAACTGAAAGTCAAATGCCACAACAAGGAAACCATATAGCAGAACAGCTACCTTATCTTAATGATTCTAATGAGACTATTAGATAAACAGTGGAAGAAAATGATGAGTCATTTGCAAATGTGGAAAGAAAAATGAATGGAATGAGTGGAGATGTGAGTGAAAGAGATGATGTGGAAGTGTTAGAGAATACTGCTGAATGTGTTCCCTTAAGAAGAAACAGAACGTTGTGGTAAACAGCCCAGACACAGACAGGTAGACGTTGTTAAATCACCACACACGCTTTATTTACAATATTTACAACAAAGTAAACCGCATGCAAACCCAGTGCTGCAGCATCAATCACCCCACAGTCCAGGCCTCTTTACTTAATGCCTTTCTTCACCGCCTCCACTCCTCTCCTCCGAATTCCATCCTTCTTCCACCTGACTCCAGCCATCGAATGGAGGGAGGCGGACCCTTTTATCTCTAGCTTCCACTTCCGCTGGCCCTTCCTGGTGTGGCAGAAGTACCGGCTGCGCACCCAGAAGCACTCCGGGTGTCCCAGATCTTCGTCCCCCCAGCACTTCCGGGTGTGGCGGAAGTGCTGAGGGCCAGGGCTATTCAGGCATCCAGGCGCCCCCTGGCGGTGACCACGGGACCCATATCATCCAGGGCAGCTGCCCTCTCATGGTCTGGAGGAGGCATAGTCACTCTTCCAGTCCTTCCAGGCGTCCCGGCTGGGTACTGCCCCCAGCCACTCGCCACAACGTATAGCGCCAAGAAAATATCACTGTCCTGAGTTAGGAGAACCAGTTAGTTCCTTTGCACACACAATACTAAAAGTATTAAACAAAGCACTAGTCTAATTCAGTGAGTTGGATAACCATACCAATACTGAAAATTTAAGATTTGATAAATATTGCAATACATGAAGGTACTCATGTGTATTCAAGAGGGAGAGAAGAGTGTAACCCACTATACAGTTTGGTTCCTAAAACAATTATTGCATTTAATTTTAATTTACTGATTCTTTAAGAAAAAAAAAACAGAATGGAAAGAGAATGGTACGCTAGATGTAGTTTAAGCAGACAATACTTTTATTCTTCCTGTTTTAACCAATAGGATGCACCACTGAGTCCCAAACCACAGACTCTATATCACACCATTTGGCTCTGAGACATGAAAAAAGGATTTTTATTTCCTCCAACAAGGTGAACACAGCCAAAATAGCACAATAAAGCACAAAGCACATTCTCTCTCCCTCTCTCTCTCTCTCTCTCTCTTTCTCCTTCTGCCCTCCAGATGAGTTTCACCTGGAATGCTTCTGATGTCACAGCAGTGGCCATTCAGAGCACGTGTGGGTCATATGAAAATCAGGACAGACCCTAACCCTAACCAGCCAAGAACCCTAACAGGGCTTCTCTTCTGCATCCCAAATGCCATGTAACCCTGCGGGAGACCTAACTGTCCTCTTGAAGATCAGCCTGGGGGATCACTGCCACCTATCGTGAGGGGGTGAACAAACTGCCTCAGACTTCTATATTTGCCCAGTCCATTCATTATCCTTCTACCCCAACTGGGATAAGAATTGCCAACTCTCTGAGTGGATTTTTCCTTGATGACGTGTACTGGTGAAATGTGCAACATGTACATGATTTTGAACCTGAGAGGTTGATTTTATGGATACAAATAAGCAAGAATGTTGCTTCATTATAACTGTCTCTGATTCACTGAACCCCTTGTTTAAATTGATTCATTATGATTTTTTTCTCTTGCCTTAAATGGACTTATTTAATTTCAGTGTGTATATTTACATATATATTTATTTTGCTACACTTGGATGCTTGGAAACAATGTATGTCTGATTCACACATGTCTCTCTATCCATGTCCTCACTAGATAAAAATGATATTAATTGAATGACAACAGCAAAACCCAGGGTTCTTCACATAGCGTTTTTTACAGATAGGGGTGTGTTAAATTTCAAAAGCAGCACCACTACTGTATTGCAAGCCAAGCTAAGTGCTGTACCATCTGACTCCTGCACATGTGCTATATATGTTTACCCTCTGACAGACCATTAGGCTAACATTCTGTCTAGATCTTGTTCCTGCCTTGTCTCCCATGATTGTTGGAATAGGCTAAAGCTGTCCTGTTACCCTGTCCTGGGTAAGTGGGTTTAGAAAATGAGTAGACAGGTGGATGGATTTGGACATTATGTTGTTGATACTCTATTGTCTGGCATAATGAACAGATCAGATCAGATTTTCATTCTTCTTTTTTCCCCATAATTTTGTTACATGCTGAAGATTTCTCAGTCAAAAGTGTGCTTCTTCTTGCATTCCATTTTTAGCTGACATATTCTTTGTCTAATAGTGATGTATAAATCTGAGGATTGTACTTATATATAGATTAAAATCTAAACATTCAACATTTATATGACTTACTCATGTTTACACAAAGAAATGAGCGATCATTTGTGGACATTGACCTTGAGGTGTGGCCTCCGAGTCGAAAGAGAAATGTTAGAGCTACCTGCAACTGAAGGCCTGCTGCTGCCTCACGACTTCAGATAAAGGTTTCTGCTTCATATGAGGGTTACTTTTCCACTGTTATGAAGTCTTTGCAGTAAAAGAGGTGAGCCGTTGTTATAAATGGAAGCTTTCTATAGTTAATATGAAATTATAATCTATTTGCAAAATGCAAAGAGTTTGAGAAATGTTGATGCAAGAAGTGCTGGCAATGTCGTGAGGCATGCTTTTGTGCCTCTCAAGGATTCACGTGGCCATTAGAAGAGAATCCATTTAATTCTTCTTTCTTGTTCTTTTTATTATTATTAAGCAAAATTCATTTTTCAGACATTTTAGCTTGTACAGCCCAAGTTTAATGTTTGTCAGAAGTTATTTAACTTCCTGTTTTTTAAGAGCGGCCTGCCATTTCACTTGTCTGTTGCTTTTACATGTACTACAATAAATGCAGAGGACAACAGGGCAGTGTTGTGAGTAAAAACAGTTAAACAATTGTTGATAGTTTTCAGGTTCATTTTATTTTGTATTACAGTATATTTTAATTTGTGCTGTCCCATTAAGATATGGTAGTGATAATATAAACCTATTTCCTTTATGTAATTGGAGCTGTCGGCATTTGTATAACATGTCATTATTGATAAGAAGTGAGGCCTTCATTTACCAACTGTTCTCCACACATGAGAAAGCTTCCAGCTGCACTTGTTATGTGTTCATTTGGTGGCATAAAAATGAGTTGGAAGCTAGGCCTTTCAATGACTGCAAAGAATTGCTAATATAGAAGGATGCAAGACAAAGGACTGAAGGTCCTTGATGAGTTAACAATCTATGGTTATCTCAAGATGGACACCAATAATACAACAGTACGTTAATGCATAATGTGGAAGGTTAGCACTGAAGAGTTTGTAGCGGCGCTACTGGGGAGTGAAAACTTCAGCTCCCAACAGTCTCTGCAATGGCTCTGATTAGTCATTTGCTCAGGGTGCTGGGGACAAGGATGCTGGCATGAGATTTAAAAGGAGGCCAGTTATACAGAGAAAGGGAGTTGTTTTGTTTTGTCATGTCGGAGTTACCTGTCTGTTTACCTTCCTGTTTAATACCAGTGGATTCTTGTTTTGTCTTGGATCTCCTGTTTCAGTGTATGAACTGTCTGGTGTATTCATGTTGCATAAGGACTGTATCAGGATTTGTTGTTGACCTGCAAAGAAAGGAGTGCTTCTGATCCCATTCGCACATCTCTTTTCTTCAGGACACTACCTAGAGCTCATGAGAGTTTATGAGGACGGGAGTGTACATTGATCCCTAATTTGATTGTAGTGTTAGTTTTGATTTCACTAACACAGTCTGCTGTGATGACGGTAAACCTGCACCTACTGCACTGAGCTGAAGTCAATCACAGAATCACCTCTGTCCTCACTTGTGATCATGACCTCAGGAAACCACGTGACCTCCGGATGCAGATGGAAGGCTGATTTAGTGGTTCCTCTGCGTTTTCCCACTCTGTTTTCTACTAGAACCCCTCCTACTACATTATTGATATTACATAGCGAATTATACTCACCCCACACTCTGAATTTTTCAATTGGATCCCCCAAATCGCAGCGTGAACCTGCTAGTCCAGCAAAGACAGTACTTCGTGTGGAGGCACCAGCGGAATTTAGCACAGCAGTGATGGTGGTCTTTTTAGAGAACACTAAATCATTTGTATATGAGCACCGGGACTCGATTCAACAGTTTTAAAGTTGAGGTTGGTGTTCTTCAGTAGGACCTTACAGTGATGAAGGTTGGACAGGCAAAACTGTCTCAAGACCATAAGATATTTATGGACACTCTGGACCAGTATAACAAATAGATCCATTCGCTGGAAGGCCACGTTGTGCCTTAAACTACAAAACTCACTGACCTGGAGGACAGAAACAGGCACTGCAATATGCATATTTTAGCATTAAAAGGGAATTTGGAAGGGGATCGTGCAACTGAGTTTGTGAAAAAAAACTGTGGTGTGTCATTTTCCCATCTTTATCCGGGCTTGATCCAATTATTGAGCAGTGCCACAGAATCTATTCCCCGTGTCAAGATTCTTGTTGCCCGAGACAGTTGATAGTGAAATTCTTAAACTATAACGATCAACAACCAGTTTCTTCAGAAAGTGAGGAAAGCTCCAAACCTTTCATATGAAGGTCATCACATATACCTATGTTGCTTTTGATGATCCGAAACAAGCCATGGAAGCTGTCGACAAGTTTTGGCTAACCGTAAATTTCCCCTTGTGAGCCGCACCATGTCTGTCTTGATTAAGTTACTTACTGTACCTAGATGGTTTGCGCCGATGGGCATCCCGCGCAGTCTAAAAAGTTCCTGTGTTGAGTCATCTTCACTTTGTCAGGTTCTTATGCCTAATACTGTATTTGTAATGTTTAGTGCTTCCGCTTGCTTTTTGTTTAATCATAATCTTTCTCACTATTTTTTTGATAGCTTTAATAACAAGAGTGTGGGTGCTCCATACATTATCCAACCCGCTATATCCTAACTACAGGGTCACAAGGGTCTGCTGGAGCCAATCCCAGCCAACACAGGGCACAAGGCAGGGAACAAATCCTGGGCAGGGTGCCTGCCCACCGCAGGACACACACATACACCAAGCACACACTAGGGACAATTTAGAATCGCCAATGCACGTTTGTGTATAAGTTTACTATTCCTATTTTTTAAGTTATTGGGGGGCTGGCGCTGGATGGCCCAATCGCTAGGCCTGATCGGCTGCTGGACGTCAGGGGATTAGTTATATTACCCTTCCTGTTCTGCGTATGTACATACTGTTTGTTTGATTTTCTTGCTTATTCAGAGTGTATAATGAATATTCACTGGCCCTGTTTCACTTTTAACTACATAGACTGGGTGTGGTGCAGGGGAACCCTGGGCCTGTTTCGATCCACACATGTACGTGAATTGCACTTAGATCTTTGTGCTGCGTGGAATGGGCTCAGTGTATTTGGGTTGGGATGTGTTACTGAGTTTTTGTGGGGGCTTATTGTTCGTGGGGGCTTGGGGGGTAAATTATGGCCTTGGCTCGACCTTTTCACGTATGCTCTTTGATTTCTTCTTCACTTTTCTTTCATGGCTAATGTAACTGTTGCATCTTTGAACGTTCGTTGCCTCGGGCACAATACTAAAAGAGCTACAATTTTAGACTATTTGTGGTGCAGGCGTGTTGATATTGCTTTCCTTCAGGAAACTTGGCTCTTGGTTAAGGACATGCAGTGTCTTGGTAATAAATGATATTTTGTCGCAGCCTCGCCTTCTGCCCTGTCGAAGAAGTGTGGGGTTCCCATTCTTCTGTGGCATAGCCTCCCAATCAAAATTTTGGGTTCAGGCTCTGATGAGATTGGCAGGTTTTGCTATTTGTTACTTAAAATTGGTGGTAGGAAGCTTACATTATGTTCAGCTTATGCTCCCATGCCATATCAAACCAACTTCTTTTCTTCCCTATCTAATCAATTATCAAATTTCGATGGTTATAAATCGATTTTGGGTATTGAAGCAAAGGCTTATATGAACCCTTTATTTGATAAATCACCTCCACCGTTACATCAGCATGCCCTTCACTCCACCCGATCCCTCTTCAAATTTGTGTCTGACCTAAATTTAATTGACTCTTTTGGATTGCTGAACCCCTCTGCAAAGGAGTTTTCTTTTTACTCTGGCAGACACTATTCCCATTCCATAATAGTTTATACTTTTATTTCACGCTCGCTCACACAATCTCTTTCAAATACCAGGCTTGCATCAATATCACTGTCAGACCATAAGTCTGTTCTCTTCCAGTTTGACTTTTCAACAGCCCTGCCTCAAGCAGCCCATTGGCAGTATAATTTATCACTGCTTCGTGAACCTATACTGTGTCAGAAATTATCAAATACTCTGGAAGTGTTTATTAATATTAATTCTGGCTCTGTGGAAGATCCTGGCTATGTCTGGCTAGCAATTAAAGGAGCAATTCATGATGTTCTGACTTGTAATCTCAGCTCACTGCTTTGGAGAATGCCTGTCCCTGTGTGTTTAATCCTGATTTTGAGTTCTTTATTTCAAATGTAAAATCAGAGTTAAACTCTATTCTTTTACGGAAAGTGGAATTCAACAACAACCAGACATGAGCCAGATATTATGCTTCTGGGCCTAGGCCAAGTAAATTGTTAGTATTTAGGCTCCATAATTGTGAAGCATCTGCTACTATTAGTTCAATTTGGAATGTGGCCGGGCGTCTTGCTAGCAATCCATCTGGGATCAATAGACAATTTTTTGAGTATTACTCTAATTCGTTTTCTGCTCATGTCAAATCAATTCCTATCCAACCTGAACCTCCTTAAGGAAGATGACACCTCTACTGTTGATGCACCTGTTACTGTTTCTGAAATAAAAGAGTCTTTAGACTCCATACAATTGGGGATATCACCAGGGCAGGATGGGTTGCCAGCAAATATCAGTCCCTCTTTTCCAAATTTTTGATTCTACCATGTCCACTAACCGAATTAATGACTTTATCAATACTGCGATGATTACCGTTTTGTTAAAACAAGGTAAAGAGCCAACTGATTGCTCAAGTTATTGGCCCTTCCCTTTGATGAATTCTGATGCAAATTTGCTTGCTAAACTCCTGGTATGCCACTTTCAGTAATCTTTAAACTAATTCACCCAGATCAGACTGGTTTTATTCGCTCTCACCAGGCACAAGACAATATGAGACGTCTTCTCCACATTACTGACACAGCACACCAAGTTTCCTATGCCCCTGCTTTGCTCTCCTTAGATGCTTAAAGAGGATATGACTGAATTAACTTGTCCTTCTTGTGGCAAGTTATGTATCACATGGGTTTTGGGGAGGCTTACATCAATAGGGTGAAGACAGTTTACTCATCTCCTCCGGCTATGTTTTCACTAACTTAACTACTTCGCAATCTTTAAAATTTTGAAAGGTGCCAGGCAGGGGTGTTTAGTTTGATGTATGACACGATGTGATGGCAGAAACCCTCTGAACTTCACAATGATGCGTATTATTTGGTTTGATGTACTGTTTTTCCTTCTCATTTTTATTGCTTAATTTCTGAACGGGTCATTCACCCGACGTTACTTTCCAGGCTTTGCCGAGACCTGCCGAGACCTTCCAAAAGTAAGTTCACGAAGTCAGTCCCGAAACGACGGGGACGTCACTTCCGGGTCTGTAACAGCGGGTCTACAACTGCGGTGACGTATGGTGCTGTTGCTCTGCAAGTGGATTCTACTCACTCTGACCCAAAAACTCGACTTGTGTCGATATGTCAGTATTGAGTAGCCCATCACTACTCCAGACTATATCGCCCTATGGACATATGTGACGGTTCGTTTTGTTCAGCAGAATCTTTTGTAAGTACCGATAACTTATTTGTATATTTTTGGTTCTGTTTTGTGGAGTTATATACGTGAACACGGGAAAATCAGTCGAACATTGTGACGGTTGGT
This sequence comes from Polypterus senegalus, assembly GCF_016835505.1. NCBI lineage: Eukaryota > Metazoa > Chordata > Cladistia > Polypteriformes > Polypteridae > Polypterus > Polypterus senegalus. Next base: position 159,198,807 of record NC_053161.1, read on the forward strand.
TACGGTTTTGGCTCATGGCGGGGGTGTGTTTGATCGAAGTGACCATTGATGGCATTGTTTGAAATGTATTGCACGAGATCTTTTGACTGGTGTATTACACTTGGTTTTCCCACTGTCGCTGTTCAATTGAAAGTCGTTACGCATCCTCAAAAAGTAACGAGAAGTCGCTATATAGTTCCCTTATTTGCATATTCATAATAACTCTTTAGACTCTGCCCCCATTTAGCGTAGCCATCGACGCAGATTCACAGCAAGCTCATTTTTCAAAAAAAGGTACTAGAAAAAAATAAGAAGTATAGGCGTTTGCCGTTAAAATTACATATTCCATGGGTCTGTGCGCTTCTGCGTTGTTTTTCTATCTACGACAGCTGATCTTAAGGGTCACAATCCGTAACGCAACCCTCCACCCCATATGAGAGAGTAAACTTCAAACAAGATCATTATTTCCTATTTCGAGTGAATCGTGAGATAAGGCAGTTTGAATATGAATACGTGAGGGTCTGCCTTTGCTTGTTACCTGTTCAATTGTCAATGTGAAAATCAAAACCACTGACTTTATTTTTGCACCAATTGTACCTCTGCCTGTTCAAACAAGGTTTAACTTGACTTTCTACCTGTTCCAATCGATACTGAAAGAAAAACAAGGTATGAGAGCATGGCGGTGTTTACAAAATATTGTAGCGACTAAGGACAGCGAGACACAATACAAGTGCTGGAAAACGTGGTGCTCCAAAAATGCGAAGTTTATTAAACTAGAACTGTGCAGAACAGCCATAAAAACGTCCCCAACCTGCTGTGTTTTTTTTAGGGTCCAAAACACACCTCCCCCACACCCCCTTCCTTCCTGTCTCCTCCCTCCGCCTGCGCACGCACCTTCTTTCTTTCTATGTAGTTAATAAAATGCAGAGCCTTCCCTAAACAGAGTAAACAGAAAACATTAATTACAGTATGTCACAACCCCCCTCCCCCTCCCCCCAGCACCTCACCCCGAGGGATCACAAAATCCAATAAACGTCTTGGTAGCCTTCTTCTGCATCTGGGCTGTGGAGGAACATGTTCCTGAGTTCCAAATCCGCCGCCATCACTATGCTCCCCTGAACTGGTGCTTTCAATTGGAATAGGTGGGACATCTTTGGCATCCATGTTTGAAGGAGAAACTAAATGGGCACCTAAATATGGTGCAAGCCAATCTCGATGAAGAACAAGTTTCTTCCCTTCTGGTGCAATTTGTACATGATAAACTACTTCCCCTAGGCGAGCAAGGATCTGATAGGGGCCTACCCATGGGCTATCCAGCTTTGGGCAACGCCCTCTTCAACGCCGAGGGCGGTATACCCAGACCTGTTCTCCCTCTCGAAAGTGCCTTCCTTGGGCTCAGATGTCATAGTTGCGCCGTCATCGCTCCCCTGCAGTCTTCAGCTGGTCCCTGGCAAAGGCATGGGCTTTCTCCAGTCTATCTTGCAAACAGCGGCTATATTCAGGACCTGGGCAAGGAAAGAGTGAATCGGGGGGAAAGCCATAAGCAAGGTTTTGGGGAGTCCTGATCTCCCGTCATAGCATCAAGAGTGCAGGTGTACATCCAGTAGACTCTTGGACAGCAGAATGGCATACCATGAGGATAAGTGGTAATTGGTCATCCCAGTCCTTCTGACCCTGGGATGTGAAAAGTGCAAGTTGGATACCCAGAGTCCGATTAAACTGTTCCACTAATCCATCGCTTTGTGGGTGTAAAGGGGTAGTCTGAGTCTTCTAGATCCCCAGCTGCTGACACATCTGCTGGAACACCCGGCACTCAAAGTTGCGCCCCTGATCAGAATGAAGTTCATTTGGGATGCCAAAACAACTAAAGAAACCCTCAATAAGTGCATGGGCAACAGTCACAGCCTCTTGATCAGGAAGGGCGTAAGCTTCTGGCCATTTTGTAAAGTAGTCCATTGCTACAAGAACATACCGGTTTCCCTTCTCTGACCTAGGAAAAGGGCCTAACACAGGCTTTTCAACACCTACCCGTTCCATGGGAGCTCCCACCTAATACTTCTGTAGGGGTGCATGGGACTGTCTGGGAGGGCCTTTCCGGGCTGTACATACATCACATCTCCAGCAGTGATCTTCTACATCCCTCCGGCAGTAACCCCAGTAGTATTTCTGTTGTATCCGGCGTAAAGTTTTTCTTATGCCAAAATGCCCAGTTCATGGGGTCCCATGGTGATCTTTGAGAACTTGCTCCCTGAGGGCTTTTGGAACCACCAGTTGCCACTGCAATTCACCTGTAGCAGGTACACACTAGGACCGAATTAGAATCCTATCCTGTAGAGCAAGACTGTCCCACTGTGCCCACAAGCCCTTCACTTCCAGGGATTCCCTGGCCACCTCTGCCCAATTGGGTTTACGCTAAGTCTCTAACCACTGAATGATCAATTGTAGGGCTGGATCTTCTTTCTGTCAGCCCTCCCAATTTATAACCATGTCTATCAAATTTAAGGCCCGACACCCTGGACCTGTCTCACCTGCTCTTTCAGCATCCTGGGCTTCCTGACGATCACAATGACCATAACCCTCGGCTGCACATGGCCTCCGGGACAGAGCATCTGCATTGCTGTGATGCTGTCCAGCTCGATGTTCCACACAGAAATTGTATGTTTGAAGCTGCTCGATCCATTGGGCAACCTGTCCCTCTCGGAATGTCAGCAGCCATTGTAGAGCAGTATGATCGGTGCGGATGACAAATGGAAGCCCACATAGTAGATGTTTAAAATGCTGAACTACAGAAACTACAGACAGTAGTTCCCAGCGAGTCACACAGTAGTTTTTTTCTGCTTTTGACAATGCCCAACTGTAATAGGTAACCACCCGTTCACCATCAGGATGTGTCTGGGAAAGTACTACCCCTAAGCCCACATTACTTGCATCAGTGCCCAAGAGGAAGGGCAGCTACAGGTCAGGAGGAGCTAAAACTGGAGCCTGGCTGAGGGCTTGTTTAAGGCCACTATATGCCTCCTTACATTCCTCTGTCCAGTGATAAGGCACATCTGTGTGCAAGAGACTATGTAGAGGTGCTGCTATTGTGGCAAATCCTAGGATAAACCTACAGTAATATGAGGCCAAGCCTAGGAATTCTTTAACTTGACATCAGTCACTTGGTTCTGGCCACTGCTTCACAGCATTTACTTTTCCCTCCTCAGTGGCTATACCTTCGTGGCTGATCTCATGACCCAAAAATAAAATTTTCTTTCGCATCAGGTGGCAATTTCTGTGGGTGAAGCTTGTAGATTGCTAGGACAACTGTACATTTGGCAGCTCCTTTTGTCCTACTGAGGAGAGCCCATGCATTCACTGGTGCAGGATGTCAAGTTCCATAACTCTTTTTAGACTTTGAACCAGTTTTGTTTGTGTGCCGCCCCACATGTCCAAAAAAGGTACTTGGGTTTTATTGTTGTCCTTATTGTAATGTGTACTTTTTTATTCACTGCCATTGTGTTTCGGTCATATATTGTTGCCTTCTCTAACACCTCTGTCTTGTTTTTACAGCCTGTGTCACCCAAGGAGACAAATCAGGTATGGTTGAAGAGACCTTGGAAAGGAGATTGATTGACTGGATCTTTGGTTGGATATTCAGACCCATTTGCATTTCAAGATGAGCACCTGCAGTTTGAATGAGAAATTTATTTCAATGCTATCAAGGAAACGAAGAAGTGATGAAGATGTCATTGCTCTGTCTGGTGAGAAGAACTCAGAGATTTGTTTGTGCCATTTAAAAATATCTAACAATACCTAAATCTATTTTAAGAGCAAACAAACAAACAAAAGAAAGTTAAGCAGTCAATACATCAGATGATTAACTTTTTGTCAGTATTTATCTAAAAATGCAGTTTCAAAAGATTAAGCAAAACCTAGTTGTGCATACATTTTATAATATTTACACTATTTTATGCATATATTTAAAGTGAATTTACAATATACCAGCATGTATGTAAGGTTATAATTAACACATAGTCTAGCACCAGGAAATTCAATTTTTCATTAAGAGATAAATATAATCCATGCTTGCCAAAGTATTTGATAAACATTTTTGATTGCGCCCTTAAAGAAGAGGTTACGTTTTCCATTCTATAAATCTAATTTATCACATTAATCTGTTGATATGCTGAAGACTCTTTTGACAGCCATTTTAATTTTCTGCTATTTACCATCATCTACAAGAATCCCTATTAAACATTCATCTTTGACCTCGGTTTCATCAAAAGGTAAACCTCTCAAGTATATAGAAATTTAAAAAAAGATTTATTAGTACTAGGGTGTTGTACCGTGTTAGCCGTTACGGATGTAGTGAGAAGAAAATGACACCTTTTTATTGGCTAACTAGAAAGGTTACAATAAGCAAGCTTTCGAGGCAACTCAGGCCCCAGGTGGCATTTTGCTTAACTTCTCACTAAAAAGATTTATTAGATGCTGTGTATTAGGTATGGATATCCATTAATTGTTAAATGTTTGGGTTAAACATACATAAATGGCTTATTACCTGTTTCCTACATAGCTGCCAGCATTGTGGGGATTTCCTCTTTTATTTGCCAAAAGTTTTTCAATTTTTTGAGCTTGTAGAACTCTTTTGCAAATGGCATGTATTATTCCACAACTCTAGAAAAATCACTTTATTAATTTTATTTCTTCAATGTTTATTTCACATTGGATGTCAGGTTTTTGAGGAAATTGCCCACAGCAAATGAATTGGCAAATATTTTGATTATAGAAATATTTGGGTCTTGTGGGTTCCTTGACTCCGTTCATTCAGGTTGAGTGCTTCACTTTGTTTTCTTATTCTGTTGGAATTTTGTTATAAAGGTTAATTGTGTTTCTGGTCGTCATCTTTAAGCCAATTGAAGAAATCGGCAGAGCTAATAGGTTGTGATCTGTTTCCTTCATAGCCACCAGTACTGTGGGGATTTCCTGTTGCAGAAATGTCTTTGGTTTTGTGAGCTTATATAAACCTGTTGCTAGTGGCATGTATAATGCCACTGCTCTATGAAGATTCCTTAATTAATTTTCTTCTCCAATTTTATTTTTATTCTGTTGAGCCTTCTTGCATACATGAATTAGTGTACTGTTTTCTTATTATGCTTTTCAAGTTTCCTTGTGGGAAGCAGCTATGAAGTCATCTAATGATTTGTGTAGGTCCTTACTTTATAAGTGATTATTGCCTCTGTTTATTTATGTAATGTCTGACTTGACATAGAAAATGTTTTCTCCCAGTTATAAGTTTGTGCCAGGTCTTCAAAATTTCTTAAAAGCATTTACTTAAACACACCTTTTCAAAGATCAAGCTCTAAATGATATATGTAATTTTCCTGAGTCCTGAGTCTGGAACTATTCACTTTTTTAACATTTTAACATCTTCCTCTAATTCACAAGCTTCTGTTATCTTAAACCAAATTTTATATTTTATATAAACAGGGGATAGCTGTTTCACAAATAATTTCTACCAAGACCACGTTGGGAATTCATCAGTAATCAAGGATTTGACCTCTTTCATTTTACTCCACTGTCTTAATAACACCAGAAAGTCAAAATTCTTGAGCTGTGCTGTTTCAAAATTATAATTTTAGTCAAGGCTTATCCAAACTACCTTTCTCTTTAGATAACTGTAGTGTTTTAAAATGTAATCCTTGGCTTCAGATAAGTTTTAAAAGAGAGTGATTGAATAATATATACTAATTGTTGCAGGACATTCAATTTAATAGCTTCCATTCTAGTTTTCAATAATATTTAATAAATATTCTCCAGACTGTACACTCACATGTCCATTATGCAAAAAGACCAGTGTGGTGAAAATCAAACTTTAAAGCTGTATGGACACTAGAACTAAATTAAAGCAAACTAGTTTTTGTAATTTAAATTTTTATTTTGGTTTTAGTTAAAGAAATTATTTTTTCATTAACAACACATTTAATTTTAGTTTTTGTTAATGGGAATAACATTTGTTTAAAAAAAATAGTTTTGTTTTTACCTCTATCACTAATTCATTTAATTCTTCTGTAACTTTCAATAGTTGCTTTGTTTCTTACAATTTTATTGTATTTATTTTATTTATATGTTCCAAAGTCCAATGTCAATAAACAGCTCTTTTTCTGCATAGGGTGTATTGTATTATTACATTTTTATTAGGTTTACTCCATAATAGTGTTATAAATGAATAGAAAAAAGACAGATCGATAATTCCATTTATTTGTATGACAGTTAATCATCAGCTAAAATTTAATGATCATTATACAGCCCTAGATGGTGGTAGTTTTATAATACAGGGTGATTCATAAAGATTAATCCAATTTTAAAATTATTTATTTCACTTGTAAATCATTACAGAACAATGCAGTGTGATAAAGGCGCTATATATCCACCCGACCCGACATAGACTGACAATTGAGGCATGTTAAAATCAACAAAAATGATTTCTTTCTCTTCGCCTTTGGGGCACGTCTTCCCCGCGTCCCACAGGCAGTACACAGTATCAAAGTATTCAATTTTATTACTATTTAATTTAATATTGTTTCTTTGTATCAGTATACTGCTGCTGGAATATGTGAATTTCCCCTTGGGATTGTAAAGTATCTATCTATCTATCTATCTATCTATCTATCTATCTATCTATCTATCTATCTATCTATCTATCTATCTATCTATCTATCTATCTATCTATCTATCTATCTATCTATCTATCTATCTATCTATCTATCTATCTATCTATCTATCTATCTATCTATCTATCTATCTATCTATCTATCTATCTATCTATCTATCTATCAACGAAACACAGTTAAAGCACACTCTTCACCACCACTCCCCTCGGCAAGCGTTGTCCTCCTTCCCACTCACCCTCCTCAGTGGTGGCTGCTGGCTCCTTTTATAAGGCACTCGGAAGGGCTCCAGGTGCTTGATTGCCGCGTTCCGGCTGTACTTCCGGGTGTGGCGAAAACACCGACCATAAGGGCTCGGGAGTCTCAGCTGCAGGGACCCAACAGGGTTGCACCAAACTCCAATTCCCATAGAGCCCTGCAGGAGACCGAGGTATTGCTACAACCCAGGGGGGTTGCCATCTAGCATCCAGGGGGAGGTATTGAATAGTTCATGGTTGCTCCCCCTGAACATATACTGAAAGGGCGTCCCAGCCGTCCACCACAGTGTTTTTCTCAGTCATGTAGGATGTGGATTTTGTTATGCTATATTGACCATGCTAGTGTATGTATTGCTCGTATTCACCCTGCAATGTGCTGGCGCCTGTTCAGGATTTGCTCCGGCCTCGCACACAATGCTTGCTGGGATGGGTGCAACCCTGAATGGATGGCATAATCAAACATGTATAACGAAGATTTTTTTAAAGTTCTGAACACTCCGTGGTCTAAGTTTATAACTAGTATTAATTTCACAAAGATATTTATCATTTGGTGATTGGTTATGTGGAGAAAGAAAAAAGAAGGATAGGAGCTGGTTGTTTGGTATGTCAGATAGAGACAGCACACATGCAATAAAGAAAGCCCACTCAGAATAACATCCATTGAATTCTGTGCTCGTGTCTCCGGCCACCAGATCACAAACCCAACATTTACACAATATTTAAGTTAAAGCTATGCGGTACCCATTCATACATCCAGTTTTTTGGAGCCTCGTCAAATCTGCCATAAAGTTCTCTACACTGAACGTACACCTAGGGACCCCTTACTCTGATGGAGCAACACTACTGCCACACTACCATACATGTTTAATACCTGCTTTAATGCATTTCATCATGAACAATTCTCTTAGCATTCTACATTTTCAGAGAGCAGGAATATCATGAAGTGAATGTATTTTGTGTGGTGATCGCTGCCCATGCCTCCTCTTAGTGCAGAGGAAGTCAGTTTAAGAAGCACGTAGCAATTAACAATTGGATTGGGGAACAATTAACACAAAGCATTTAATATCCTACATAACCTATGACGGGGTTTGAGAAAATCTAGTAAATTAAACATTGATTTTAGGGTGAAGTTTAGTTTACGACATTGTAATTTAGTGACAAAATAAACTATGAGAATAAAGTGGAAATGTCGACTTTAATCTCGACATAAACAGCAAGAATAAAGTAGAAATGTCGACTTTAATCTCGACATAAGCGTCAAGATTAAAGTGGAAATGTATTTTTTTTTTTTTTCTTCACTGTGTCAGTAGAGCGATCCAGACCAGCATAAAGCAAAGGACAGACCCCTATTCTGCGGAGAACTGGAGCTGCATGGTCCCTTGTGAACACTGATTAGCTTCGCTAGTCAACCCACTAACAGTTAGATTACCCACTAACAGACCACTGAATGTTGCTTCTGCAAGAGAATTGTTTGTCTGAACTTGTGAATCCTGAAGGACTTTTAGCTCAGCTGGAAAATGTGTTTAAATGTTATATTATTTTGGTTAAGGGCTTTTTTTATTTGTCTATAGTCTAGCCATTTCTGAAGTATTTCGGGTGCATAATGGTCTTTGAGAGTATTCTTTTGTTTTTAAAGAGCCATACCTACTTCTCCCAGGTCTTCACCGGAACTTCATCTTTGGTTCTAAATCTTAGAAACCTGATGACTATGGACCTTAGCCTAATTAAGACTTCCTGTTCTGTTACCAAATGAAAATTAGTGGTGTGTGCAAGTTGAGACTGGGTTTGCCAAGCTAGTATTAAGTTTGTGAGGCCACACAGAATTCTGGGATCTTATATTGTAAAATTTCTCATTAAAAAAGTTCCTGTAGGTAGTTTTGGACTGTATAGTTCACAAGGATTATTACTGTTGTTATCTATCTATCATAATATATTGTCTGGCCATAAAGAGAGCTTTTCTATACCTTTTAGCACTCTCTGTCCATGTAATTTAGAGGACCTGCAGCTCTGTTGCTCTTCATCTATTCTCCAGTTTTCGACACTCTAATTTAAGAGCTTGAATGCTCGCTTAAAAGCAGAGTGAGTTTTGATGTACTTTAATCACTTTTGTTTTTGACTGGAGCTACTGTGTCCAAAGCCCCTTTCAAAGTCGCGTTATAATTGGATGTTAGCTGATCTAGATTGTTTTTCACAAATATACATGAAAATATCTGTACATTTCGATGCAGAGTTAAAATCTAGATATTGCAATGTCCTATGACTGTGTTGATATGAGAAAAACCAAATCAAAAATAATTAGATCTAATATGTGGTAAATTTGTAAGACTGCACTGATTATAATAAATAAGAAAAACATTTGCTAATACAGTCAGTTTACAGATTAATGTATTTATTAAAATTCCAGCATCAACAATACATGATCATAACTTATAGCTAAAACAGATAAAAGCCTGATAAATTCAGCCATCCATGAATAATGACTCGTGCTTTTCTGTGCCATGCATGGGACCACCTCTAGAAGCTACCAATTAGATAGATAGATAGATAGATACTTTATTAATCCCAAGGGGAAATTATAAATCAGTATGTGAGATACAGAAAATTGATGATTGTTATCATTTGGTTTCTTGGTTTAAATACTTAGTTGATTTATGGAGTAATGGTCTGGAGATATCCAGGCTTGTAGGTTACCCTACCAAAGTAATCTTAAACATCTTTCTAAATGACATTGGTATGTTTGGTGCCTGTGCTTTAGGAGATGGCTCTGTCTTGAATACATTCATAATTTTAAATTGTTGTTTTATAGTTAACTAGCAAAATACCCGTGCTTCGCAGCGGTGAAGTACTGCATTCAAATTTTTATTAAGAAGAAAATTAAACCTTTTTAAACTGTGGGACAATATGCCAATAATTATTTGTTAAGGATCTCTTTGTATACCATGTTGTCATTTCGTCCCTCCAGTTGTAACATGACCAAGCTGTGCGCTGAGCTTACTCTTGAGCATGTAACTTACAGCTGGCCATGTGAACAGTAATCTTGTCTCAAATCTCACAGCTTGGATTGCTGCTGTCATAATCGGTTTGAGTTTCATGGTTTGTTTCAATTACGACAGTATTTGCAGGATTTGTTGTGTTGAAGTGACATTCGGCATCTGTCAAGCGTAAGCACACAACGGGTTTCATCGATAAAATCACATCCAGCTTTTGAGAGTTTAAACATTCATAAACATCAAAGTGTCCACTATTGAAATCGTCACCTGTGAATCTAAGATGTTTAAGAGGTATTGGCAGTTGTCGAAAGGTGTAAAATATTTGGCCATTTTGGTACACGTGAAAGCGACAACTGAACAATTCAGCGGCAGCCATCAACTGACATGCAGAACCATAGGTGAACGGCTTAAGCATTTCACTCTTCTAGTGCTCCTGTGTAGTATAATTATCTCCTGTACCATCATCAGTCCACACCTTGAACCTGTCCCAGTCATTCAATACATAAGACACAATGTTCCTCCGGATATCAAGAGTGAGCCTGATATGGCCGTGCAATATATAACAAAGAGAATGGAAAAGGTAGGTGGTATCTCCGGGCATGGAAACCACTCGGTAAGTGACAATTCTTTGATCGATAGTGATCATCTCGATAGACATGTTAATGGGGGTTGGAATGATAAAGGAAATGGGTACCTGAGCAATGTAAAGTAAGTGAAAAATACCTATACAATAACTATAATTGTAATAAACAAACAATAAAACAGCGGAGAAGCCGTGGATTAAACAAAAAGGCTGTAGTTATCAGTAGGGAGATGTGACTCCTGTGGCGAAGCAAGGAAGGGAATGTTGAGACTGGAGTGACGGACGGTCTTATATAGGCAGGCAGCCAACAACGTGGGAGGCGTTGGGATGGGGGACCCAACGCCACCTCACACAGTGACCGAGGTGCAGGCTATGGACGTATATATGTATGTAACTAGGATTCAGTTAGTGTTGGGAACCCGTGTACCAAATTTCTTGAAGATGGGCCCATAAGTAACAAAGACTGTTGAAAAGTTCAATATGGCGGCTGACAGTGGCATCATACCACCGAAATAAGTATGTACATTGGTTTCCGTTAGTTCAGGGAAGCCGCCTACCAAATTTTGAGAAGATGGGGCCATATATAAGAAAGTTCAACATGGCGGACGTTGTTGACCGTTATGACCATTACGCGTAGAATTTCTAAATGAAACATGCTTAACTTTTGTAAGTAAGCTGTAAGGAATGAGCCTGCCAAATTTCAGCCTTCTACCTACACGGGAAGTTGGAGAATTAGTGACGTTGGAAAGTTCAATATGGCGGCCGACAGTGGCGTCATACCACCGAAATAAGTATGTACATTGGTTTCGGTTAGCTCAGGGAAGCCACCTACCAAATTTCGTGAAGATGGGGCCGTAAATAAGAAAGTTCAACATGGCGGACGTTGTTGACCGTTACACGTAGAATTTCGAAATGAAACCTGCTTAATTGTTGTAAGTAAGCTGTAAGGAATGAGCCTGCCAAATTTCAGCCTTCTACCTACACGGGAAGTTGGAGAATTAGTGACATTGGAAAGTTCAATATGGCGGCCGACAGTGGTGTCATACCAACGAAATAAGTACGGACATCGGTTTCCTTTAAAAGTTCAATATGGCGGCCGACAGCGGCATCATACCACCGAAATAAGTACCAAATTTCAGCCTTCTACCTACAGCGGAAGTTGGAGAATTAGTGACGTTGGAAAGTTCAATATGGCGGCCGACAGTGGCGTCATACCACCGAAATAAGTATGTACGTTGGTTTTGGTTAGTGCAGGGAAGCCGCCTACCAAATTTCGTGAAGATGGGGCCATGAATAAGAAACTTCAATATGGCGGACATTGTTGACCGTTATGACCGTTACAGGTAGAATTTCGAAATGAAACTTACTTAACTTTTGTAAGTAAGCTGTAAGGAATGGGCCTGCAAAAATTTCAGCCTTCTACCTACACGGGAAGTTGGAGAATTAGTGACGTTTGGAAAATTCAATATGGCAGCCGACAGTGGCGTTATACCACCGAAATAAGTACGTACAACGGTTTTGGTTAGCGCAGGGAAGCCACCTACCAAATTTCGTGAAGGTGGGGTCAGCCTTCTACCTACACGGGAAGTTTGAAAATTGGTGACTTGGGAAAGTTCAATATAGCGGCCGACAGTGGCGTCATACCATCGAAAAAAGTAAGTACATTGGTTTCGGTTAGCGCAGGGAAGCCGCCTACCAAATTTCGTGAAGATGGGGCCATAAATAAGAAAGTTCAACATGGCGGACATTGTCAACCGTTATCGACCGTTATCGACCGTTATGACCGTTACGTGTAGAATTTCGAAATGAAACCTGCTTAACTTTTGTAAGTAAGCTGTAAGGAATAAGCCTGCCAAATTTCAGCTTTCTACCTACATGGGAAGTTGGAGAATTAGTGATGAGTCAGTCAGTCAGTCAGTCAGTCAGTGAGTCAGTCAGTCAGTGAGGGCTTTGCCTTTTATTATTATAGATTTGGCTGACATTTGACATTTATGAATGTAATATGTTCTTCAGTGTTATTTTATCTCTGCTACTCAAATAATAAACGTAGCTCATCTTGGTTTAGTTACCAACAGGCATAGAAGCAAGAGACATCCACCAGATTTTAAAGTTCCTTAACATATTATTTTTTCTTTTTGTCACCATTCCCATTCAAGATCAACATTTCATCACACTTTGAGGGGACAGTTTGAATGGACTCTACAGTTAACCCATGATTGGCTAGTCCTATCACACTGAGTTACAACTTAATCACTCTGCCTTTATTTTTCTTATTTCAGGACTAACACAGAGGTTTTCTGAAGTTGTAAAAAGATTCCAACATGAAGATCTCCTCAAAATAACTGATTATTACAAGCCACAGCTGACTTATGTGATTGAATATGACATTACAAGCATCCTACAGAATCTGGTCACCAATCAAGTTCTTAAGAATGATGAAGCGAAGGTGAGTGGTTTTGCTGCATTTCCACAAACACCAGGAATGTGTTCTAATGTGAGCAACAGAGTGAGAGCTGAAATAGTAATAAAAACAATTCAATTTATGTTCTGTAATTATATTAATTGAAAGCTCTTGCTGTTTCTTCTGCAGATATTTTAATGTTTCTACAATTAGTAATTTCAATCTTTCCATTCAGTCATCCAAGTATCACTTTCAGAACATCTTATTTTTACAGGCTAGAAGAACACTAAACAGCATTGGCAATCTAAAGAATACCACCCCTGTAGTAGAGTGAAACAGGTGTAACAATGGTCCCTGCATAAATAGCTATATTGTTTCAAACAAAAAACAACTAACATCATCTCAACCTGCCAAGCAATCAAAAATAACGTAAGCATTTGCAGAACAAACAATGCATAGAGAAATCTGAATTCCATATCAAAACACAAATACACAACTACAATTTCAAAGTTACATGTAAAAAATGTTATAAGTGCAAGGGTCTTACTTTTTCTATGAAAGCTTCAAAGACCTAAAATGAATATGTTTGGATATGGGATCTTCAGACTAGACAGAGCAAGCACTTGGTTCTCCCAATTCTCACTTGTAAAATGGACATCTACTCACTCATTTGTTTTTCAGAAATATAAATTTGCAGAAACATCTGAGAGGCAAGTCAAAGTGGAGACATTCATCAATGATGTGATGAACAAGGATAAAGTTGTGCTGGTTAGACTATGGGAGGCACTTGCCCAAGAACTTGTGAGATTTCCTTCACCAAACCTGACAAGAATCCTGGAGGAGGTGACAAAGGGCGGTGAGAGATAAACTTCTTGTCAGTTATGTTACAAGTACCTCTGTGTCCGTACTTCAAAGGAAGGAATGATGAACAAGGACTATATTACAAGTAAAAATAGTTTATGGCCTTCCTTCTATAGATAGAGAATTATAGGTATCCGTGTGTTTCACGCTCTTTGTCCTCAAGGCAGCATCGTCTTGTAGGGGTGTGTTGATTTTTGCCTTCATACTTCTGTTAGTACTGTAAGCAGCATAAATGACACCAATGAGTGTTGTGTTTGTAAATGGTTCATTATATCAACAGCCTGCATTTCACACGTCTGTCTTCCCTTGACTTTTCCTGAATAGTTACCCTGAAAATGTTTATGATATTGTATTTTATTCAGAAAATGTCACTGACTATATTTTTCTTTGTCTTTTTACAATAAAGACCCCCTATTACCACTGCAAACAAAAATATTGAATGCTGGTGCTCATGTGTGAGCCACTTTTGTCTCCCCTGACTTGCACTTGATCACTTTTGCACATGCACACAAAATGGTTTGACAGCCTATGCGTAATCAAATCACATGATTTTCTTTCCATAAATAGTGCCGTATAGCAAATGCATTGGCCACTATATTGGACACTTGGCACATCTAGTGTTATACTGTAAGCTGGATTAGAACATATCTATTAATGAATAGTTATTCCCAAGGCAATGTTGATGCATTTTTACTCTGTACAAGTCAAGCAAAACTTTAAATTATTTACATCAAAAAAACTTTCATTTCCACTTGATTTAAGTATGTTGTGTGCCTAGCTGATTGAAAAGAGTTGTTTTGCTATTTCTGGTAATGTACTGAAGCATTTATTGCTGAGCATCAGTGCAATTTTAGAAAGCCACTCATTGCAGCATCCATTGGGTCTCTCTTACTTCCAGCAGTACAACTCGGAGCCAGCTGGGAAGATGCGCATGCAGTAAAAGAAATGACAACTGTGTTAAGTGTCACCTTTAGAGTGTGGTAACTGCTAAATAAAGATGCCAAGAATCTGTACAGATTGCTGATGCAGAGTGCTTTGTAATAAACCTACATGCTGCCTGCTTTATTCAAATGTTTACATATCTGAATTCTCTTATTTTGGTTAGAACACTTCTAGAAATTTTGATTTTCTTCTTTTATGGTTATGACCTTGATTTCAGTGTTGTTGAACATCACAAGATGTAACTCTGAAAAAAATGACCCATCACTATTAAAGATTAGTGTGTCGGACTTAATTCTGGAGTAGGAATTCTCTCAAAGTCTCTCTGTGAAGTCTTGTTATCTCAATGTCTCCAGTCACAGAAATTGGGCAAAAACAGAATCTGGATAAACCATGCAGTTATGTCTTTTGCAAATTCTGCCTTTCTTATTTGGCATCCTCAAATAGTAACAGTAATCAAATTTACACAAAGTAATGTGCTATTTATTAGTTTTAAAAGAAGATTTTTCCAAAATATTAAATCTCTATCCTAATCTTCAGTGTCACTTCCACAAGAAATCAATTCTAGATTTTATTTATTTTTTGAGCATTATGCAAATCTTTCCCTGGAATTGCTAGCAGTTGTTTCCAGTTTGTTTCCTTACTATCTTAATTGTCTTTTCTGTCTGTACTCCTGTCTCTTTAGGAACAGACCTCATGGAGGAAATTCAGGCCAATATCCATCCCCCTTACATTGAGGATCATATTAAAGGTAACCAACACAATTCACTTCTTTGATCAGTAGCTTCTCCAGTCCTGTTTTCCTCATTTCTTCTCACTGTTACTTTTAGGCCTCTACAAGACACACAAAGTCGATGTGTCTAAATCTACAGTAAGTCTGGAGGATCAGCCTACTCCTGGAGATCCACGCACCAGGGCTGTGGACTTTGAGACTCGATACACAGAGCTGTTAGTCATTAATCAGTACAGAAGAACCTATAGTGAGACTCACCATGAACTTGTAAAGACTGGGAAGAGTCATGCAGAGCTTGTTGAGGACCTAGTAAAGGAGAAATGCGAGCGAATCTGGACTCAGCAGCTTTTTAGAAAGAACCCTGAAAGTGAGACTTTCCCTCATATTGTAGTGGCAAGTGGAGTGGCTGGAATTGGGAAGACCACAATGGTCCAGAAGATCATGTTTGACTGGGCCAGAGGCACTCGGTATCAGAGATTTGCTTTTGTGTTCTTGTTTAATTTTAGAGAGCTCAACCTCCTTGACTCAGAGACAGAACCACAGATGGCTCTGACCAGGATGATTGTAAGACACTACAAACATCTCAATGACACAAGACTTAAAGAAATCCTAAAAAAACCTGAATCTCTCCTCTTTATATTTGATGGCCTGGATGAGTACAAACACAAACTGGACTTCACAGAAAGAAAACTTTGCTCAGATCCAGATGACTACTTTCCGGTCCACATATTGGTCACTAGTTTGGTCAATGAAACATTACTAAAGGGCTGTTCAGTCCTGATCACAAGTAGACCAACAGCCCTAGAGGGTCTGGTTATGGAGAAAGTTGACCGATTTGCAGAGATCCTGGGGTTCTTCCCTGATCAAAGGCGGATGTTCTTTAAGAAGTTTTTTGGTGACTCAGATTTGGGTACTGAGGCTTTTAGGTATGTGGAGGAGAATGCCATCTTGTATACCATGTGTTTCAACCCCTCATACTGCTGGATTATTTGCTCTGTGCTGAAGAGCCACTTCATGACACCTGAAGAAGAGCGAGGAGCTGCCCCCAGAACTGTCACTGAGCTCTTTGTGATGTTCCTTCATAACATCCTCACCAATCACAGACGAGAAGCTGAGAACCAGAGGGGGATAATGTCCAAATTGGGAAAGATGGCTTATTATGGAGTGGCTAATAGGGTTTTTGTATTTTATGACAAATTTGAAATATCCAGCTTTGGCCTCCATTCAGAATTGTCTTCTCCATTCCTTTCTGGGTTCCTGAAAGAAATTCTACAAAGAGAAAGCACTCTGGAGCACACAACATACACATTCTTCCACTTCATCCTGCAGGAGTTTGTGGCCGCCTGCTCTTTCTACTTTGATCCATCAGCGGGTGTTGAGGAGCTGCTTGTTAAATTGGACTCCTGTAAAGATGGCCGGTTTGAGATCTTCATTCAGTTCCTGGCAGGACTGGCAAGGTACTCTGTGTTTAAAATATTGGGTGGAATCCTGGGGGAGTTTAAAAGGAAGACTGCAGTGAGGATCCTGGAGTGGGTGAGGCAAAAAGCTGAACAAGCTTTTCAAGGCCGAGATAAAAGAGAAGCTCTGCGAGTCTGCCAGTGGCTCTATGAGATTCAGAATCAGAAGTTAACCAGGGATAGCATTGGGAAGAATTTAAAGCTGGACTTTAGTAACACAACTTTATCTCCTTTGGACTGTACTATGCTGGGCTCTGTCATTCACTGTTGCACAGAACTTGAGCAGTTGAACTTGGCCAGCACAAATCTCACCGCAGAATGCATCAAAAGACTAACACCTGGTCTCAGCTACTGCCGACATGTCAGGTTAGTACTAAAACTTCACAATTGCAGGTTATAATTCTTTATACAGCTTTAATTTGATGATCTGAATCCTCCATATTCTATAAGGATTTTATTCATGTCACTGGTCCCCATCACCCAATCTAATGACTACTTATATTATATTATATTATATTATATTATATTATATTATATTATATTATATTATATTATATTATATTATATTCTTCCTGAGGACAACACATACTGGCTACAGTCGCTGCATGTCTTATTGATATTTCAACCTGGATGAAGGACCAACATCTACAGCTGAACCTGGCAAAGATGGAGCTTTTTGTTATCTTGGCCAGCCAGTATGTTCATCTCCCCATCTCTGTACAGCAAGGCTCACTGTCGCTAACACCTGCCAAGTCAGTGTGCAACCTTGGGGTGGTGGTTGATGAGCAGCTACCTTTCTGTAGTCACATTCAACTGTCTCTCATTCATGCAGACTCAATCTGTATAATGTCTACAAAATTAGAACATATCTGATTATGCAGCACAATTTCCTGTCCAGGCTTTGGGCTTTTCACATTTGGATTACTGCAACTTGCTACTAGCAGAAAGATCTGCATGTTCCATCAAGCCACTGCTGATGGTCCAGAAAGCAGCAGCTTGTCTTTTATTCAACCACCAAAATGGACACATATCACTCCTGTCTTCAGTCACATTAACTTCAAATTATTGTTGCTTGCTTATAGAGTAATCAGTTTGTCAGCAGTCCCTAGACCAGGGGTTCTCAAACTCGGTCCTGTGGGACCCCTGTGGCTGCAGGTTTTTGTTCCACCCAGATTCCTAATCAGTGATAACACCTGATAGCACTGATCTCATTTAATTAGCTGGTTTTATTTATCTTTTATTCTACATTCAGAAAAGCACAGCAGCATAATTTTTACATTTATAAGAAACATTTCTTATAAATATTTCTGTTTTTGCTATGGATTTAAATGCTTAACTCTCTTTTTATTATATTTTGCCCTTTCTCTGTGCAGTTTGCTCCCTTCATTGAATCTTAATAATGACAATTAAAAACAAGCAGAGCAGAAACTCAAGCAAACAACACTCAATCACAAGGTAGTAAATAACGGATTGATTAAACATTTAGAACATCTAGAAAAGTAGAATGACAATCAAGATGAAAAAACTGTTAAAAAGAAAAAAATACATATAACTGTAGTACATTTTAATATTTTTTTTTTTTTACCAAAGTTAGTTTTCTAATTTGTATAATTTTCCCAAAACAGGGACTTTGGGAAACAACAGTTCACTTAATTAGCACAGGAGTCCTATTAAAAACACAGGCTGGTAGGAACAAAAACCTGCAGCCACAGTAGGCTCCCAGGGCCGAGTTTGAGAACCCCTGCCCCAGACTGATGTTAGCTGATTATGTCGACTTTCTTTGTTAGCTGTTTTGGATAAAAGGGTCTCCTAAGCAAATAAATACAAATGCAAATGATTTTAGAATAAGATCCAACCCCCAAACTAGAAGAGATGATGGCACTACTGAGAAATACTACTCAAATTCTTTGCATTCCTGTTGGCTTCTTCTTTAAAACAGTTTTGAGTGCAAATGTAAGGCTGTGGCATAATGGATGCAATTACTGAGACACTAAAAATTCTAATTAAACAAACTGTTATGCTGGACTAGAGGAGTAGCTAGTAATGAATGGTGTGGAAGGCTCAAGGTCTAGTCCATCGGTTCTCAAACTGTGGGATGCAAATGTTGTCATATGTGGCGTAATTTCGCTATTTGTGGGAAAATTTTATACTTGTAGCGGTGTATCGCCAGCAAAAAATATAGGAATAAATTTTATTAGGGTTTCAAAAAAAAATTAAGGGGGCGCGATTAAAACTGTTATGAAAACTTGGGTTGTAAATACAATAAAGGTTGAGAAACACTGGTCTAGTCTGACTCGGTGGTATCATTCAGGTTGTGTCTCATGGATTAAACTGGTCAAAGTGACCACACAGACTCTCACTGACATTCCCCTATGTGTAATGCTATTTTTTTCTTGACTTGTTTTCTTGACTGAAAGTTGCCATTTCTTCACTTCTTTTCTCTTATATTTACAGGTTGCGCTCATGTGATCTCAGAGCTGATTGTTGTTTACCTCTGTCCTTGGCTCTTTCTACTGAACACTCACAGTTGACTGTGCTGGAGCTGAGAAAAAATAAGCTGGAGGATTCAGGAGTACATCTCCTGTGTGAGGGCTTGAGGAACAAAAACTGTAAATTAAAGACACTAAGGTGAGCAGATAATGTGTGACATTTTTATGAGTGTATTATTGGCAGCATTGAGAATGTTAAATTTAAGGTCACAAAGAACTAAACTAAGCATGCATAATTCTCTGTGAGAAGTCTAAAAACAAGGAGTAGAAGAGGCTTTGGAAACATTAGCCACCCTCAAAACCTGTAAAATATATATATATATATATATATATATATATATATATATATATATATATATATATATATATATATATATATATATATATATATATATATATATATATATATATATATATATATAATACACACTAGGGGGGGATCCCCCCCGCTTGCCAGCCGTTTCACGTCTCTGAGGCTCACGTTGTGAAGAGGGGGGCTAAATGCACCCCAAGGAACAGCAGTCGCTCCTCCGAAACCCGCTCTTAAACAGTGAAACAATGGGAAACAAATTTTTTTTTTACCTCCTCTTTGCTTGATCAGCTGCTGGCTTGCTGATGCTGCCGTGTCGCATGATCTTCATCTCTCACGGCGCTTCAAACATTTAAAAGCCTGTAAAGTAGCTGTCCTACTCTTTGTGTTTTATTTCCAGCCCCGAGCATGGTTAAATCTTTTGGCACATGTCTTGCGGGACGTGAGTTCTTGAAATTTTTTAGTTTATAATTTAAAAACAGAATAAGAATCTGAAAATCTAATAACATCACATTAAAGTTGTAAACATATACAGTGGTGTGAAAAACTATTTGCCCCCTTCCTGATTTCTTATTCTTTTGCATGTTTGTCACACAAAATGTTTCTGATCATCAAACACATTTAACCATTAGTCAAATATAACACAAGTAAACACAAAATGCAGTTTTTAAATGATGGTTTTTATTATTTAGGGAGAAAAAATCCAAACCTACATGGCCCTGTGTGAAAAAGTAATTGCCCCTTGTTAAAAATAACCTAACTGTGGTGTATCACACCTGAGTTCAATTTCCGTAGCCACCCCCAGGCCTGATTACTGCCACACCTGTTTCAATCAAGAAATCACTTAAATAGGAGCTGTCTGACACAGAGAAGTAGACCAAAAACACCTCAAAAGCTAGACATCATGCCAAGATCCAAAGAAATTCAGGAACAAATGAGAACAGAAGTAATTGAGATCTATCAGTCTGGTAAAGGTTATAAAGCCATTTCTAAAGCTTTGGGACTCCAGCGAACCACAGTGAGAGCCATTATCCTCAAATGGCAAAAACATGGAACAGTGGTGAACCTTCCCAGGAGTGGCCGGCCAACCAAAATTACCCCAAGAGCGCAGAGACGACTCATCCAAGAGGTCACTAAAGACCCCAGGACAACGTCTAAAGAACTGCAGGCCTCACTTGCCTCAATTAAGGTCAGTGTTCACGACTCCACCATAAGAAAGAGACTGGGCAAAAACGGCCTGCATGGCAGATTTCCAAGACGCAAACCACTGTTAAGCAAAAAGGACATTAGGGTCGTCTCAATTTTGCTAAGAAACATCTCAATGATTGCCAAGACTTTTTGGAAAATATCTTGTGGACTGATGAGACAAAAGTTGAACTTTTTGGAAGGCAAATGTCCCGTTACATCTGGTGTAAAAGGAACACAGCATTTCAGAAAAAGAACATCATACCAACAGTAAAATATGGTGGTGGTAGTGTGATGGTCTGGGGTTGTTTTGCTGCTTCAGGACCTGGAAGGCTAGATGGAACCATGAATTCTACTGTCTACCAAAAAATCCTGAAGGAGAATGTCCGGCCATCTGTTCGTCAACTCAAGCTGAAGCGATCTTGGGTGCTGCAACAGGACAATGACCCAAAACACACCAGCAAATCCACCGCTGAATGGCTGAAGAAAAACAAAATGAAGACTTTGGAGTGGCCTAGTCAAAGTCCTGACCTGAATCCAATTGAGATGCTATGGCATGACCTTAAAAAAGACGATTCATGCTAGAAAACCCTCAAATAAAGCTGAATTACAACAATTCTGCAAAGATGAGTGGGCCAAAATTCCTCCAGACCGCTGTAAAAGACTCATTGCAAGTTATCGTAAATGCTTGATTACAGTTATTGCTGCTAAGGGTGGCCCAACCAGTTTTTTTGG
The DNA here is from genome assembly GCF_016835505.1 of Polypterus senegalus. Classification (NCBI taxonomy): domain Eukaryota; kingdom Metazoa; phylum Chordata; class Cladistia; order Polypteriformes; family Polypteridae; genus Polypterus; species Polypterus senegalus. Next base: position 159,220,376 of record NC_053161.1, read on the forward strand.
TTCAGGGGGCAATTACTTTTTCACACGGGGCCATGTAGGTTTGGATTTTTTTTTCTCCCTAAATAATAAAAACCATCATTTAAAATCTGCATTTTGTGTTTACTTGTGTTATATTTGACTAATGGTTAAATGTGTTTGATGATCAGAAACATTTTGTGTGACAAACATGCAAAAGAATAAGAAATCAGGAAGGGGGCAAATAGTTTTTCACACCACTGTATATGTAGGTTTTAAAATAAGCCCGATTTAAAGCATAACAAAAAACGTAAACATTACCGTTGCACATTTAGGCTTAGGATCTTATATATATATATAAAGAAGTACAATGTTCTGGAAAGGCCATTACAGTCCCCTGACTTGAATATCATCGAAAATCTATGGGATGATTTAAAGCAGGCTGTCCATGTTTGGCAGCCTTCAAATTGAACTGAACTGGAGACATTTTGTATGGAAGAATGGTCAAAAATACAGAATCCAGACACTCATCAAAGGCTATAGGAGGCATCTAGAGGCTATTATATTCGCAAAAGGATTGTTTCATGGTTGCCATCTGGATTCTCTGCTGTCTGCCTGTGTACATTAGGACTGTAAGTGGATTCATGGTCATTCTGCAAAGAAAGGAGCGTTCCTGAACCCGTCCACCCATCTTCACCATTTTAGGAACTAGCTGTCGGACTGTCTTTACATTCGCATTCAACGTGCAGATCTCTGGACTATTTATTTTCATCATCACATTTCATCCTTTGCCGTTTTTCATGATTTACTGTGTGTGTTTTGTTTGTGCTTTGTTTTATTTAATATGTAATCGCCATAAGGGGAACGGGGTGGTATCGTTTTCATTACATTCTTTATTTGCTGTTTGATTACCAGTTTGCTTTGTTTTTGTTCCTTTTGGTGAGTGTGTGCGGGTCAGGTCAAGGCTGGGTGCTTCCTTGGAATCTCCACCATAAAAATAAATAAATCACTGTCTTCTTGACAGTGTGAATCTTAGCGGCACCGGACCACTACAGCGTTATTCATTTCTGCTTGCTGTTGCTTGACTGTGATGCATCTCCAGCTGAGTGTTCTTGTGTTTTCCATTTTGTTCCTCTTAACTCTTAAACCGCCACAACCAGCTATCGTCATTTCCCAGTGCCATTTGCGAGCACTCAGGAGCTAATCAGTCAGTTCATTGAGCAGCCAGCTCATGACCACTGCCAGCCCCTAGAAGACAGAGACACTCCTCAAAAAACCCATTTTAAAAAACGCTGATAGACTACTTTCACATTGCTCTTTTACTTGCTGGGCTTACTTGCGGCTGCTCTGTTGTGTGATATGCTTCTCATGCAACGCTACGCATACTTAAAAGTCTGAACAGCACCTTCCCTTTTTGGCTGATTGCTTTATTTCTCTCTCCTCCCCCAGATTTCCTCTGCTCCTGTTGGGGTCCTGCTCCCGTTGTGTTCCCCTATGATGTCTGTCTATTCTTAAATCGAGAACTAACTGCATACTGAGCTTGTTTAACTTCTGAAAGAGACATGTTTGTTTGAAGTTTTTGAATAAAGTTTCTGTCTCTACAATCTCCTGTGTTTCTGTGCAATTCTGGGACCCAAGCATGACACCCTGCAGCACTGCAGCCTCACTGTCTCTGGGATTGAGCCACTGCACTAGACTAGCCTACAAGCATCAGTGCTTACCTCTGTTTGCTTGAGTGCAGCCAGTTCAAGCGCAGTTGGCTCAGAGATTTACTAAATTTCATCCATGGCATCAGTTGCACCTTGTACATATTGTTCCAGTAGTTTCATAAATATTACAGTTACAGTATATAATACAGTTCATTAGCAGTGTGTAAAATGATCAGTGTTGCAGTAATTGTGATACTCTTTGCATGAAAAAAAATTTCTTCCATTAAAATTTCACTTTTTCTTTGTGAATTGAGACGTTTACTTAAAGTGCAGCAAAAAAGTATTTGGCATCCAGGGATGCATTAAACCCCATTATGTGGCAGTTTAAGTGTTAAAGCCACAAGATTTTTCACAATTCACAGGTGCTCTAGGAATATAACCCCCGCAAATTATGGTACTGTATAGTGCATGGTAAAAGTCAAATTAGGATCTCATTTTGATCATTTGGTAAATCACAATTATTTCACAGTCTTCACTGTTCTATGAAGAAGGTGCTCTTTATTAGTTTTTAGCAATCACTATATTGGATCTTGAGCATCTTAAAGTGTAGGATAAATGGAGAGTTTTATGTACTGTATATACTCACAGATAAGTTGAGAATTGATGTTACAGTATAATTTCTGGTATTTTATAATGTCGCTCGTATAAGTGGAATGTGGAAAACTCTAATATGATATGCTAACACACACCCAAGAGAGTAACCACGGAGCACACTACCTTTTTTTTCTATGTGGGTGCGGCAATGTGCTGTATCAGCACGTGCTCCCAACCTCTCTCTCTCTTGATTGTGCCTACATGACCACATGGTAATACCCAAACAATTCTGAAGCAACATTTGCACTTATTTGTGTTGTTTGTATCTCACACCCTCATACACCTTTATCATAAGAACATCCCTGATCTACGATGGAGCGTTTGATCAGAAGAAAATATGAAGCTGGTTTTAAATTAAATGTCGTTGAAGTAGTGAAAGAAATTGGAAACTGCACTGCTGCAACAAAATCCGATGCGTATGAGAAACTGATGCAAGATTGGAGGAGTCAAGAAGATGTTAAAAAAAAAAAAAAAAAATAAGTGTTGCATTTTTGAACATAATAGATTTTTTCGGGTTTCAACTTATATCTATACTAATAAAAGGCAAAGCCCTCACTGACTGACTGACTGACTGACTCACTGACTCATCACTAATTCTCCAACTTCCTGTGTAAGTAGAAGGCTGAAATTTGGCAGGCTTATTCCTTACAGCTTACTTACAAAAGTTAGGCAGATTTCATTTCAAAATTCTACGTGTAACAGTCATAACTGGAACCTACTTACGTACATATATACGGCCATAGCCTGCAGCTCGGTCGCCGTGTGAGGCGGAGTTGCATCCCTCATTATCACGCCTCCCACGTAATTGAGTGCCTGCCCATATAAGGCCATCAGTCAGCAACAATCCAATAGACACGCTGCCGCTAAACATTTGCGGGTGAAGGACTGTGCTTATGAAAATGAAGATGAGATTGTCAGGGATAGACTAGTGTTTGGCACAAATTCAGCGAAAGTGCGAGAGAAACTTTTAAGTGCCGGGTCTTAGCTAACATTACATAAAGCTATGGACATCGCAAGATCGCATGAGATAGCACCAGCACAGCTGAGAACCTTCTAAGCATGTACTCTAAGCGCCTCACGTGAACTGACTGTGAATGCAGTATGCAGATAACAAGCAAGAGCTCCAAAGAGCGCATTATACAATTGAGAAGGCAGCAAAAGAATATGAAGCGAGTGACGCATATAAGCATATTCGTAAGTGCAGTTACTGCAGAAACAAAGCACAATGCAAACCTTAAGTTTAAATTAAGTTCATAGACACGCTGCCGCTGGCGTTTGTCATGCCTACGACGAATACGATATTCACGAGATACAAGTTTAATGAGAAGACGCAGGGTATAAACGAGACTTTTGATCACTTTGTAACGGAGTTAAAATTGCTGGTGAAGGACTGTGCTTATGCAAATGAGGATGCGATGGTCAGGAATAGAATAGTGTTTGGCATTAACTCAGCAAAAGTGCGATAGAAACTTTTTTACATTCATAGACACACTGCCGCTAAATATTTGCAGGCAAATCCACAACTTAATACCGGGGATGCCTGTGGAACATCTTAGATTCACGAGTACCAATTTGGGTAGTGATCACTTCGATGAATTAAACCTGTTATCTTTACAACGGTTGACAACGAAGATGAGATGGTCAGGGATAGACTAGACAAACACAGAATGTAACTTGAACACAACACATCCTCCAAATACGAACCTGATTGAAACAAATAATGATAATCAAATCCTTGATGACAGTAACACTCATAACAGTCACAAAACAATTCCATTGACAATCATGTTATGTTATTTTTAAAATGTTTCCTTTTCTTTTTCATAACTTCTTTCACACACTACTTCTCCGCTGCAAAGCATGGGTATTTTGCTAGTGTGAGTATATACGGTAGACCGTGTTTATGGATTTGTCAGAAATGCTCTGTTCAATATAGCACACCACTTCAGCAGAATAATATAAGCAAAGTTTTGAATAATATAAGCAAATTATGATTGCTTTATTCACGTTGCCTCTTGTAACAAATGTAATTAGATTAGACAAACTTTATTAATCCCATGGGGAAATTCATATGAATACAAAACAAATGTAACAAGCAAGGATATAGACTAATAGGACAGATAATACAGCCATTCGATTGATTGATAAATTAATAAATACATGTATATTGTGAAGTTAAGTTCATTTTGAAATATAATTTTGAAATAAGTATACCAGAAAGAAGTACTGAATTGCCTGATAGCAGTGGGCAGAAATGACCCCCAGAGGTGATCCTTAGCACACCATGGTGGAATGAGCCTATAGCTAAAAGTGCTCCAAGACAGCACCTCCTGGAGGGGATGGAAGGAATTATTCATGATGCTATCCAATTTCTTCACCATCCTCTTTTCTACAACAGTTTCCAGTGTGCCCAGGATTCGCTCTATAATGATTCAGGTTTTCCTTATATGTTTGTTCAGGCATTGTGTATCTTTTGTGCTCAGGTTGCTTCCCCAGTAGACCACAGTGTAGAACATTACACTGGCAACTATGGACTTGTAGAACATTCCCAGCATCTTGCTGCACACATCAAATGGCATGAGTCTCCTTTGCAAGTCCAGTCAGCTCTGGCCCTTCTTGTCCAGTGCCATTCTGTTGTCAGACCAGTTGTTGTTTATGTGAACTCCCAAGTACTTATAGCTCTGCAACAATTCCACATCCTCCCTCTGGATGGTGACTGATCTCGAAGGCCACTAGACATGCCAGAAGTCCTTCATCTTGCTGATGTTGAGTTGTGGGTTGTTTTCCCTATACTACAAGGACAGTCTAGAGTTTTAAACCTACCTTCAAGCAAGCATTTCAATGCCATGGTACTCTTTACATTTCTCCCCGACACTATGCGACTCTTCAATTCCACCCTGGGGGGGGTAAACATTAATATTATACAAAGTTATTGTCTGTTATACCTGCATTTTTATCAGTGTTTAATTTAATATTGTTTTTTTTATATATCAGTATGTTGCTGGAGTATGTGAATTTCCCCTTGGGATTAATAAAGTATCTATCTATCTGTCTGTCTATCTGTCTGTCTAATTACCCACCTTGTATCCACAAGTTAAACAAAAATAAATATGATTCTTGACAGTTATCCAATATGGTTAACTAAACAATTTTGTGGGATTTTTAAGTGAGTTCCACTGGAAATTGTTTGGTTTTATTTATTTATTTTTTTAAACGGATTGCCTTGAATTACTAAAATCGTTTTTTTATGCCAGTCTCAATGTTGCTGTAAAAATGTGAAATGTACAAGCAAATATTGAAGGAAAATGCTCTTGCACTTTGAAAATCCAAATCACATTCTTGTCCCACTTTACATGTAGTTAAATTTGTAATGTTATAGTCATAATGGCATAAATATCCTCCATAAATAAAAATGTTTCATGGAAATCAAACTTGGAAATGGTGCACATCTGTGTGTCTCTAACTTGTGCCACTTGTGCCTGTCTCTTTTCTTATCAGGTTGAGGTCATGTGGTCTAACCTCTGGATGTTGTACCGCACTCTCCTCAGTTCTCTGTACTGAACATTCACACCTGACTGATCTGGAGCTGGGAGGGAATAATCTGGAGGATTCAGGGGTGAATCTGTTGTGTGAGGGGCTGAGGAATCCAAACTGCAAATTACAGAGACTGGGGTGAGTGAACACTGCCTTGTGTGTGTCTCACACAGTAGGAATTTACTATTCATAGCTCATAGCTTCATAGTACAATGCTGTTTTGGTTTGGTTTAATCAGTGCAGAACTGACTGCAGTTTTATGTGAGAAATCAGTCTTGGAGATAGAGAGGTGTGTGGGAGACATTACATTTTTTATTTGAACAAATTTTAAATGTGTTCATGTTCTTTAGCAAGAACACTGGTGCTCAAAAGGAAGTCGGTTACATAGAATTTTTGCAGAAGTATTAGGAGCATTTCTTTGCACATACAGCTGTAGATACATTATATAAAGCTACCATGATCTAGGCAAGTGTTTCTCCACCACATGATGGGTCGTGAGTTGCTATTCTTTGTATTGGTTTAAGGTCTCGATGGGTCGCATAGTGGTTTGCTGACATTCACCGCTCTGATGATTGTGCCCTATCTCTCGCCTGCTCTAATGATTGCAGTCAATTCACCAAGGGGGACAAACTCTAAAGATCACACTCGTTTCACAAAGAGAGACTCTTCCCCCTTGGTGGGTCTTGAAGACATTTATAAGTGAAACAATGGGTTCACCACACCAAAAAGTTGAGAAACACTGATCTAGCCAACTTAAAAATAAAAATAATAAAGAGCAGCACTTCTTTTTAAGTCACTACAGTGCTAGATAGCAATTAAACTATTCAGGTAAGCAAACCCAGATTCAGAATCGGAAAATAAGACAAAAGCTAGAACATGAAAAACAAACTATGCTGTCAAACTACTACCCTTAAAATTAGAAACATCCCAAGTTATAGCCTAGATACTAGGAGCTTGTTTTTGGTTTTCCTTAAGAATTTGGAGTATCTACAGTAGGTCTCAAAATGCCTGAACATAAAACAAGTATGACAATAAGACAAATATAAAATTAAATGCAAAATTAGCCACAAAAAATAAGAAAGTTACCAAGTAGTGTAGTTGGAAGCAGCATGTAACAGTTATGAAATCTTGAGTTCATGATATTTTTGAAAAAAATAGTTTAAAAAAAAAAAAAATTGGGAGTGGTCTCCCCTCGACTTTCTCATATACTCCGATATGGGGATGGATATTTGAGGAGTAAACTGCAAGACAATGATTATATTTTTATATTATGTACATTAAAGAACCATCAACAACAAATCAAATTAATAATATATTGAACAATTATTATAAAAGTAAAAGTTGAATAAATTGGACTCTGCAGCTGCATGAATAAAAGGTAAAGTACCACTTCTGATTAATGGAAATAGCCCAAAAGTTGATAGGACTCTACGTTTTGTACCTAATACTTGTATGCAAAATTTGGTTGACCTAAGTGAAAGCGTACTCAAGTTATCTTGTTTACATAGACAAACATACACACACACACAAACACATATAATTCCAAAAATGGTATTTTTGGACTCAGGGAGGTCTAAAACTTCGAGATTCATCAAAATCTCAAAATGGAATCTTTGGAGGATTCCAATACTTTCCCTATACTTCGTGTACGAGAAAGTCAGGGAGGTGTAAAACATTGAGATTCATCAAAATCTCAACATCGAATTTTTGGACGATTACAATATTGTCCCAATACTTCGTATATGAGAAAGTAAAAGGAAATAAAGAACAATGTTAAGCTAAAATTACCTATTTGCATCTAGGTAGTTCTTACGTATCCCTTTGGATTTGAATGATTTAAATGTCAAACATTTTCCAAATTTACACAAGAAATAGAACTTCATTTGTAATTCAAAAACCCAATATTCCTCACAGTATGCAAGCTTTATTGGGGTTTAGCTAATCAGCTTTTTATTGTGTCAATCATAGAATGGACATGTTTCCCCATTAACCCAGGGGAATATTTTTAGGAATTCTGGGGCAGATTTTTGATTAAAGGCACTGGTCTACTTGTCGTCCTGATGTTATTTCTTTCCATTCTTCCTGTCTCCACAGGCTTTGGTTATGTGGTCTCACCTCTGAATGTTGTGAAGCTCTTTCATCGACTCTCTCGACAGAAAACTCATGCATGACTGATCTTAGATTGGAATATAATAAATTGGACTATAAAGGAGTTTGTGCACTGTGTGAAGGGCTGAAAGAACCCAGCTGTAAATTAGAGAAGTTATGGTGAGTAAAAACAGCATAGTCCAAGTAAAATAGGAAGCATGGCACAATTTGTATGACTTATTCTTGTTTTATCTTAAATTGCTTGTTAATCCTAGAAGAACATTAGTTTATCATTTGCAGTTACCTTCAAGTGCCATCTAGGAGATTAGTGAATCAATATCCTCTCGAGTTTGTTCCTGAAATAAATAATATATCTTGTGCCGTGGACAAGAAAAAGACAGAGTGAAGTGGTTTGGAAAGAACCAGGAGATGGGAGCAGTGAATAATGTGGTCAAAAATTATAAAGCCTCAGAAAAGATCAGAAAAGTGGAAAAGTCAGAACAAAACCAAAATGACAAGCCAGAACCATATCCAAAATAAAAAGTAAAAGTTAATTCAAAAAGTCTTTTTGCCCTGAAAAATCTTTTCTTAAACCAACGCTAACACTTGCAAGTATCTTTTTAGAAAATGAGGAATCTTGGACACCACGAGGAGCGTTTCACAGCCTTAAATGCAGGGAATAATTTCATCGCATGCAACTTCTTGGTGTCATGTGATGGCAATGAGATTGTTTTCCAATTCACAAAATGGCCGCTGGTAAAAAAACAAATTGTCACAAAATGGTGTAAATTGTACCTATTGAAAACTAATAATAAACCATAGAATAGATTTCAAATCCCAAAAATAAATATTAACAGTTTAACACAACAGTGCCAAAACTAATATTCCTTTAAAACACTGAAGAGAATCATTACCCTCTGCATGTCTTTTTAACTTTGTCTGCTTCACCCATGTTCAATTTCAAGTCCGTGCTCTGTGTGTGAGTGTGTGTGCTTGAGAGGGAGCTTATGCATCTAATCCCATCTACAGCTTCACACACAAACACCAAAAGAGGCGATTTCCTTTAATCAATATATTTTTTCTCTGTCTGTCTGATATTGTCTGTTTTTACTCCTCAAATATCTGAATCTTCTCAACTCCCCATAGGTCCAGAGATTCTGATGTTTGAAGGATTCTCTCCTCCACAGCGCACAGTCTCTTCCTTTCATACTCTCTGTAATAATTGAATAAATAAAATCTCTGTGCTTTGCCTCATAATGAGATTTTCCAACAGGCATTATCTCAGCTCCAGAGGTACTCAGTGATGCCTCTCCAGAGTCAGCAAAAAGAAATGAAAGTCAGACAGTAAGCAAGTGCATCAGAGTTGACCATAATGACAGTAAGTAAACAGCAATGGGTGGCTGGCATTGGAAAGACGAGCAGAGTATAACAACGGGCGTCATTAATGTCACAATTTTCTTAAATTATTCATGCTGAGTGGCTGATGGAAAACGTGGTGAATAAAGATTGCAAACTGATATTTTTAGGAAATTGCTAGCCAAAGTACTTGACATTAACCCAGGGGAATATTTTTAGGAATTCTGGGGCAGATTTTTGATTAAAGGCACTGGTCTACTTTAACCTTAAGGGGTTAAGGAAAGACAGCAAAGTATTATTTGTATTTTAAATGGTGACCCTTTTGTTATTGCTAGCTGTTCCATCCACCATCCATACTGCCTTTCCATCAATGTCTCTGCTCTCAAGAGTTGAGAATTTGTTCTTTTTGGGTCTAATTGGATTTCAGAATTGCGGCAACTCCTGGCTCCTTGTTGTAACTAATAACGCTGTCCTGTCTGACTTGTCCTCTTATTTCAAGTGTGGGCAGTTTGTAGCACTTAAATTATGAAAAAAAAGCCAACAAAACAGGACTTAAACAACAAACTTCTGTTTCTTATTTGCATTGCGCTGCACCTCCACTCTTAATAAAGCCTCGCCCAACACTCCCATGAAAAAGTGCACAATGTTACCTTTTATATTGCAGTATACAGTCATATGAAAAAGTTTGGGAACCCCTCTTAATTCTTTGGATTTTTGTTTATCATGTGCTGAGCTTTCAAAGTATGAACTTCCTTTTAATATACAACATGCCTTATGGAAACAGTAGTATATCAGCAGTGACATTAAGTTTATTAGATTAACAGAAAACATGCAATATGCATCATAACAAAATTAGACAGGTGCATACATTTGGGCACCCCAACAGAGATATTACATTAATACTTATTTGAGCCTCCTTTTGCAAATATAACAGCCTCTAGACGCCTCCTATAGACTTTGATGAGTGTCTGGATTCTGGATGGAGGTATTTCTGACTATTCTTCCATACAAAATCTCTCCAGTTCAGTTCAATTTGATGGCTGCCAAACATGAACAGCCTGCTTCAAATCATCCCATAGATTTTCGATGATATTCAAGTCAGGGGACTTCCAGAACATTGTACTTCTCACTTTACTTGAATGCCTTTGTAGATTTCGAACTGTGTTTTGGGTCGTTGCCTTGTTGGAATATCCAACCCCTGTAATAACTTCAACTTTGTGACTGATGCTTGAACATTATCCTGAAAAATTTGTTGATATTGGTTTGAATTCATCTGACCTTTCACTTTAACTGGGATCCCAGTCCCTGAACTAGCCACACAGCCCCATGGCATGATGGAACCTCCACCAAATTTGACAGTAGGTAGCAGGTGTTTTTCTTGGAATGCGGTATTCTTCTTCCGCCATGCAAAGCGCTTTTTGTTATGACCAAATAACTCCATTTTTGAGGATCCCATGCTGTCACTCTTCAGAGAAGAGTCGAAGGGAAGCACAACTTGCAATTAACCACCTTAAATACCTTTTCTCATAATTGGACACACTTGTCTATGAAGCTCAAGACTAAACAAGCTAATCCAACCAATTTGGTGTTGCAAGTAATCAGTACTGAGCAGTGACATGCATTCAAATCAGCAAAATTACAAGGGGACCCACATTTTTGCACAGCCAGTTATTCATATTTGATTTAATTTCATACAACTAAATACTGCTTCACTAAAAATCTTTGTTTGGAAAACACCCCAGTGCTCAGGTGTTCCTAGGAAATGAAAGACATAGCACTTTTATCTGTTTTGTTGAAAATAGAGTAAATTATTATACAGGCTGAGAGGGGTTCCCAAACTTTTTCATATGACTGTATCTCTGGGTAAAAAATGTTAACTTCTGGTCATTTTGTCTGCTAGTCTGGGTTCACTCTGTTTAAATGTTTAACTTGCTATATGTCAACAGTAGCACACAGGAAAAAAACAAACCTAATGGAAACCCCAGGGTCAAATTTTTGGCTTCAAAAGTAGTCTGTCTTGTCCGTGTGGCCCTAAAAATTAACTATGTGGAATATGATCCAGATTAATCAAAAGGTGCATAGAAAACACACAGACAGATGTTATATTTTTATGAAGGTTAGTCAAAACCTCAGGTTATATTAAAACTTTTGTTGGCAGCAGTGTCTTATCAGCACTTTCCATACGAGGCCCCTGTCTCCCCAGTCACTGCTGCGCAGGTTTGAACATGTTACATCAGATCATTTGTAACTGCGGTGCAAGAAATAATGGCTGCCCCACTTGTGATTTGCACGAAAGAAGACCAGTATGCACTGATTTGTTTTCTTGTGGTCTGAGGGTGTGCCTGGTGCTGATATTTATCAAAGACTTTGTGCACAGTATGGAGAAAGTGTTTTGTCACAAAGAAGCGTGTATGAATGGATAGAGAAGATCAAGGAAGGTCGGCCAAGTGTCAACCATGAAGATGGAGCCAAACGCCCATCCAACAACTGATAACAATATTGAGCGTGCACGTGAAATGATTCCGTTGAATAGACGAGTGACATTTGATGATGTGGCAAATCTTTTGCAAATCAGCCATGATGAAGCGGTGAACAGAGCGGTGCCTTCGTGGCTCACACCTCAGCCTAAAACATTTTTTAATGAAGAAATACGAAAGCTTGTTGACAGATAGTCAAAGTGTATTGAAAAGCAGGGAGATTATGTCGAAAAATGATGTATTTGTCTTTTCTGAAAGTTGATTAAAATAAATTCTAAAGCCAGAGTGTGGGTAATTTTTGGCTTACCCTTGTATATGTATATAGATAATGATTATTATGAACATGTGAGTTCCTTGAGCAGCTTTGGAACAGTTAATTGTATTATGATTAGTGGAAATTGTGAGTATGAAGATTCATAATCTATACTAATAAAAGGCAAAGCCCTCATTCACTCACTCACTCACTCACTCACTGACTCATCACTAATTCTCCAACTTCCCGTGTAGGTAGAAGGCTGAAATTTGGCAGGCTCATTCCTTACAGCTTACTTACAAAAGTTGGGCAGGTTTCATTTCGAAATTCTACGCCTAATGGTCATAACTGGAAGGTATTTTTCTCCATTAACTGTAATGGAGTTGAGCTGGAATGATGTGGGGGGGTGGAGTTTCGTGTGACATCATCACGCCTCTCACGTAATCATGTGAACTGACTGTCAACGCAGTGCATAGAAAACCAGGAAGACCTCCAAAAAGCGCTTAAGAAAACATGCATTATATAATTGAGAAGGCAGCGAAACAATAAGAAGCAAGCGAGTGACATATACTACCATATTCATGACTGCTGCTACCTCGGAAAGAAAGCAAGGTGTAAACCTAAACTTTAAATTAATTTCATAGACAGGCTACCGCTGGCGTTTCACATGCCCACAGGTAATGAGGGATACAAGTTTAATGAGAGGACGCAGGATATAAACGAGAGTTTTGATCACTTTATAACAAAGTTAAAATTGTAGGTGAAGGGGTGTGCTTATGCAATATCCGAAAGACTGTGTTTGTGGGGGATTGACAGTTAAGGCGGGTGGGGGAGTCACGTCATCATCTCCCCTCCCATTCATCTCATTTAGCTCTGAGCTGAGCTCCGCAGCTAACGCCGTCTTCCGAAGTAACTTCGTCAGACTGCCACCAAATACTCACAGAAAAATCCACAAGTTAATACACACGCTGTCTCTATAGAGTTTCTCCACACTGAATCCTCCAGGCACTACTTACAAAAGGTTACATTGACAATCGTGTTGCGTTATTTTTAAAATCTTTCCTTTTCTTAGCACAAGCACAGCTGAGAAGCTTCGATGCATGTGCTCTATAACGCATTAAAAAATAATGCATTTAATCACACTTTGCCTTACAAGCAAAGGGGAGCTTTTGTCAATGCATGATTTCCTGGTACACCGATTACTTTGATCAGCGCATCCCGATTCATTTTACCCTCGCACCACCTTAGTTTGAGAAGAAGTATGAAAAATATGAGGTTAACACAGAAAAACAGATCACCAATTCAAGCTTTATGAATAATCGATTCGCCATCAATAATTGTTTTGGTAAAGCCATCCTCCTTCCATTTTATAATTTTTCCGCCACTAGCCATGATTAAATGAACGGTAAATAAAGTAAGAGCAAAGCGAGGGTGACTTATTTAGGCAGGCATATATATGACAGCAACACTCATGACAATGTCAATCATGTTACGTTATTATTAAAATGTTTCCTTTTCTTTTTCATTACTTCTTTAACACAC